>NC_050587.1:38790000-38992500 GCF_013368585.1 Megalops cyprinoides | reverse complement strand
CCTGCCACCCGCTCTGTCCTCTGCCTCCCCTCTGAGTGCGGGAGCTCACACACACACGCATTCACACACACACATTCACACACACACATACACACACACACACACACACACACGTGCATATACACACAGACGCACACACACACACACACACACACGCACGCTCACACACACGCACGCACACTCACACACACGCACACACACACTCACACACACTCCCACAGAAAAGCCCCTCTGTCTGCCAGTGTAACACCTCTCATGGTATCACACATCTGATCCTGCTCTCTCCACTGCCTCCCCTCTCATGGCTGCCGCTGTGTCTCTGTGCATAAATAAGGCATGATGACAGAACAGAGAGAGCTTAGAGTGCATTTACAGCCAGCACAGCAGGTTTACTGCACCATGACTGTGTCAAACGCTCTGCCTACTAACAGCACGACCCTACATAACCTGCCTGTGTCAAACGCTCGGCCTACTAACAGCACGACCCTACATGAACTGACTGTGTCAAACAGACCTCTACAAGCTCTGCCCACTGATAGTAAGACCCCACATGAACCGACTGTGTCAGACACTCTGCTTACTAACCACAAGGCCCCACATGAACCTCTCCACGTACAATACAGTCAGAGTAAAATGCCTGCACACGCACACACACAAACACGCACATGCACCACATGCACATAGACATGCATACACACATACAGTACACACATGCACATATGCACACATGTGCACACACACACACACACACACACACACATAGACATGCATACACACATACAGTACACACATGCACATATGCACACATGTGCACACACACAGACACACATACACACACACAAATAGACATGCATACACACATACAGTACACACATGCACATATGCACACATGTGCACACACACACACACACACACACATGCACGGATGCTCTGTACGTTTACATGTTTTTCCCAATGCAACTTTAAATCTAACTTTGTTTGAAAGGTGTTTTTAGCTTCATGGGGAGCCCTTCATCTTCCGCCTGTCTGATTTGCCCCTCTGTGTCAGTCAGTCCTGACTCCTCCATTTCCTTTTCCTGTTTACCTGGTCCTACAGAAGGAGTGCAGGCTGTGTGAGAGAGACAGGGCTTTGGCTCCACCCGAACATAGGCACATTCCATTACATTAATTTTTTGTTTGGCAGACATCCCCTGAGTGGCTTAGAGGGCATTGCAATCCAGTCACACACAGCTCTGGCCTTCGTATTCAACCAACGTAGTAGAATGTTGCAGCTGCAAAATGCAGTTTCTTTATTTCTCTAGCTGATCTTAAATGGAGGGTCAGCCGAGGCATCATTGCTTTAATGCCTGAAAGCTGCTTTGTGGTTAGACTGCATTACCCCCTTGGACTATGTATACAATCATAGCACAAGGATGATAACTTCTTCATCTCACTATTCTCATTTATTTATTATATGACAACTACAGAAGTACTGCACAATGCATAATTGCACAAACATCTTTCTATTTGTTGTATTTTATACCTCTCTATTTATTTTATTCAGTTTATTCTTTTGTTGTTTTTGATGTGTGCCGGACGGTGCAGTTGTGCAGTTAATAAAGTATTTCTTATTCTTATTCTTATTCTTATTCTTATCCTTTTACACCCCACTCACTCTGTAACTCATGGCAACCATTTACTGCTGGACCATTATTGGGACAACACAGGAGAGCCACATTGCCCAAAAAGGGTAAGACCCTGGCATACCTGTTCCTATTGGCTCAGGATGCAAACCTACAACCTCCCGGTGCAGGGATATAGTGCATTTCCCAGCAGTGAATAGGACTGACTGCAGGCTAAAACATGTCGCATTTGCTGCAGTAACATTTGAAACTTCTCCAACCTTACTGCAGAGGGAATGGCTGCACGGAATCCCAGACAGTCCTCACTGTGAATACAGCCAATCACAGCAGCCTCCTGGGTGCATGTCATCAAACATCAACGCTACAGGGGCAGCCTTCCATTCTAATGAGACATCAGCGTTGTGAATATCCTGGGAGACCCAAGCATGCTTTTAGCCCCCCTCCTACTTCCCTGTGCAGAAGTAACAAGAACATTAAGAAATATGTTCTAAATAAAGTACTGCATATTCTGCACAAAGAATCTATCCACTTGCTAAATATTTTGCAATTTCATCACTGTGTTTTAGAATATATTGCACAGAAGATCACTTTCCAATAAAATCTCCAATTTATGTATAACATTAATGGTACAACAGTGGAAATGGTTTGTATGCTATGGAGAATATGCAGAGTATTTCTTGACACATCTTTCTTAATATCTCCAGGTTGGATGTTGACTCACACACACACACACACACACACACACACACCTACAGTATATACGTGTATATGAAACCTTTCAGAAGGATCTCATTCCAGCTCCCCTTATTCTCTTGAGGGCTGACTTGTCATCCCCCCTGAGAAAGACAGACTCATCAGATTGTGTGCTGTTTTTCAGTGAATGCAGCTAACAATTCCCAGCAAACCTGAGATGTTAGCCTTTTTTTTTCCTCAAGACTGATGCTATTTGAAGGTCACAGCAAGGGCTCGAAGTCAGCACAGCAAACACCTCACCCCATGTTCTGCTCAGAGGAATAGAGGAGACAGGCCACAGATGCGGGACAGCAGTTGATTATGGATGGTGCTCTGTCCTTCGCTCGGTGTGAGACACCCACATGCTGAGGGGGCTTTCAGAGGTGATGCACAGCTGCAGTCTGTCTGGCACAAACATAAAGCACTTCATAATCTACCCTGTGCACCTCTCTCAGTTTCTTATTCTCCCAGTAACGTCTTCTGTGTCCTTCACCAGGCCTACTTACAGTACAGGGTTCATTAGCAAAGCTAATGCAGCCAGATGTCTACTGCAGAATTTCATTCTGGGCGTCTCAGTCACAGGTACAAAGGCAATGCCACTCTTAGGGATCACACCTGCAACCTCTGGGTCACAAGCTCAGCTCTTTAACCACAATGCCATGAACTTCCACCTACTTGAGCCACAACTTCTACAAATGCATCTCGGTACTGGTGTATCTAGGCAGTCAAGCCAATGTTGATGCCCCCAAACTCGGACACATTACCTGGGACAGGGCTACCCCGACATAACCTCACTAGAACACGGGCATTGTGTCAGTTATGCGTCTATATTCTGCTCACTATCCACCTTGCAGCTGATCTACTATCACTGTGATCTGACAATACAGTCTTGAAATAAATGAATAAAACAAAGAAACACATTCTTACAAAATATTTCCTCTTGCTTTTATTTTGTTTTGCTTGTTTGAAGGATAGAATAATGTTTGATTCTGTTGGTAAAGTCGTTTCCATTTTCCGTCTATTTGATGGTTTTCTAGTGGAATATATGGAGTTTGCATTTAGCAATACTTTGTGAAAGCAATATTCAGGGTTCTTGCTGCTGGTTTGTTGCATACTTCTGCAGATAAAGTCTAATGTCCAGATTTTGTGGACATTTTGCTGAGGCCCCATGGAGCAGCACTTCCTAAAGTCTACAGGCACCTGTGCTGTTGTGAAAAAGAGGGAGAGAGGAAGGACAGAATTCCTCTGACAAGACAAAATACGGGAAGAAGGAAGACAGACAAATGATCAAATGACAAAAAAATATTATCCTGAAGTAGCCATATAAATGTAGTCACTGTAAACCATAGATTGATGGGTTTGTGCGCATTTCTGTGGGCCTACCATCGATGTACAGTATGACAGAAAACCTAGCTCTGCACGGCTACAATACATGGCATGCGGTGTACACTCATCCATAATACATGAATTCAGCGTGCGTCATATTCCGATGAGATGTCAAATATGAATGCTGAATAGAAGGTTATATATTCAACAGATACTGGAGGCTGTATCCTCCCCTCTCCAGAGACCGTGAAACGACTATGAGATTTCCTGACAGCATTCGACTCTGCTGAGCTATTTATTGCCAAAAGTGGACGTGCACGGAATTAAGTGGGGGGGGGGGGGGGGGATCACGCGAGAGACGGCTGTTGTCGGCAGTGCTTCTCCCCCGCCATCTTCTGCATAGTCATGGAATTGGCTTTGACCCTGGTTGCCTGCGTGGCTCCACGGGGGTCGATAACGGCCGACCTGAGATGACTTGCCGGAGGACTGAGGCCGTGTTACTGGCGGTCTGCAGGTCGCCTCAATGGCCGCTGCTGTCCAGAACTGAGGCGTTTCTCCGAGTCGCCCCTGTGCGGCAACCGTCACTCTAATTCTCTGCCGTATCGCACTGCATGACACCGGCATCCAGTATCAACCCTACATGTCATGAGTTCAAATGAGACATCCCAAACAGGGAAGGAAAATAAATAAAAGGAGAAACAGATAATTTAATGTCAAGTCATGTTTATATATCACAGTCCTTATCAAGTGCCACAGCTGTGAAATATGTAGCCTAATTTCATACATATATTGTGCTGGCATGTGTGCAGTAGTGAAAGCATTCAGTTACAAAAATGATAATAGCAATAACTACAAAGGAAAATAATGGATTGCATTCCTGTAACGCCTTTCACAGTTCTCAGAGTGCTTTACAGTGAAAGGGGTGATGCATCTCAGCCTCCACTAATGTGTTGCACACACCTGGTTATTAGTAATGACTGTCAAATGCTTTGACAAATAGCATATTTTTGCACAGACTGCTTCTTTGTTTCGGATGCACTTGTAATTTGCAAAATTCTCTCTGCTGCCGCCGGACTGACAGCACCCAGACCTGACTGTAGGTCCGTGAGATGTCGCCCTGTTCATTAACAGGATGGCATCAGGATGAGTTCAGTATGGGGGAGATGATTTTAATGTGACACCAGCTCAGTGCCTACTGTCATTGTTATGGTTATTGGGTGAAGGGTTCATGGGGGCAGTATTGCCCTGGTAACTGTAAAGCTAAGTTCTGCATAGCTGGGCTCATCGCCTGTCATGTCTGACAGCAAGTGAATCCTTGCTAGAATATTTGCTGTGTCAGGTCATACAGTAATACCCAGATCCATAATATTGTGCTGGCAGCATGAAACAGCAGTTAAAGGAACTGCGCTTGTTAACAGATGGTTCCCGACTTGATTCCAAGTACTGCTGTTGTACCACCGGACAAGGTAGGCCTACTTAATGTGGATTACCTCAGCATATGCCCATTTTTATGGATTGTGGATTTAAAATAAATTACAGATCATTCAAACTGTGTTTGCAGCATTAAATGAGGCAGGTGTGTGAGGGCATAGTAGATGTTTGATATCCCATAACCCCGTCTGCCGTCCTCACAAAAACACAGCCAGTGTTGCACTGCTCTCGTCACACACATTAATCACCGGGCCAGCGGCAGAAGGCGACACCATGCAAAATAAGTCATTCATCAGGGACCACCTGCCATTCGCACCCGAAGACAGAAATATCGAGGGAGTATGAGGTCATTGTGAAATGTCTAGATTAAAATTAATTAAAGAGACGGAATTTAATTACATGACCGTGCTGGTTCACACTAATGCAGTACGGCATTGAAAAGATGACACGGCAAAACTAACGGCAGAAAAAGGCTCGGCTCAGGGAGAAATTACAGAGGAGTTCAGTTGCAATCCACGGAGGTGCACAAAAAGTCAGAAATACTGTGTAGACATCGGGATATAAAGAGACAACTGGGGGTGCACTGAGGTCCTTCTGGGGGTGCACTCCCATAGCGCCGGGCCTGCACAAAAAAACAAAATGTAAGGTTTCCTCTCTTCAAACTTCCAATCACGTCACTCAAAGCTGTGATTACGGAAATCCTGAACATCTCAAATATTTGTTAGATCAACAAAAACGCAAAGAGAATTAATATCCAATCAATTACAAATAACCCAGTGCCGCAGCTTTCAGATTCTAGCTTTAATTCGAGCTATAATTCCACTCAGGAGCACAGAGGGGGATGGGGGCAGACCCTCGTGCCCTGTTTGGAGCTTGTGTTTTTGAAGTGTTTTTTCTTCCTTTTAAACCACATCAAAGTCCTAAAATCTACAGTCATCACTACGTGTGATATAAAACTACACGATGTCTGAGGGCGGGGGTATATAATCCAAGACTAATGTGCTTTTATCTGATCAGTATTAAATATTCATGGACATATGGCTGCTCACGCCTTTTCTTTTTTATTTTGATTGAAACTTTTCACCGCGTTTAAGGACAAGGGGCAACTCTTGGTCAGAAAAGAGAACCTTAAGTATTCAGGAGCGAGTGATAGCGCCCATGGTTTCACAACTTCGGGTAAATATGACCTTTGAAAGGTCAAAGGCACATAAATCCAGAAAAAAATATGTTCACAGTGAACAGTGTTCACGCAGAATATACATCTGAATCACAACCGTTATGATAAAATGGTATGTGGCTGATTTTCTTTTTGAAGAATGTCGCGTGTGGTGTTTGTTACAGCCTATTTTAACACGATTACCTTGAATAAGTAGTTGACTGTCTTGAACGTGAGTTATAACTGCTGATTGCAGCCGGAATGCCTGCTGATACTTTCGTTCAAATAATAAATTGAACTAAATAGCCCATTTATTCGGATAACTGTAACAAAGCGTATTACTCAGGGAAGCTTTGTGCAAAGATGTATTGCTGATGTGTATATGTTACGGATGCCCTCGCCGTTACGTGGCTGCCTTATTGGTATATTGTTCACGACGACAGCAGCAGTTCTGCAGGACATAAATAACATCAGCCTTGTATTGTGCGCCAATAACCCAGTTATCCTCTAGAAAACCTGTGGTATCATCTGCGGCCCAAACTGTGTTAACATCTTGTGTGTTCTCTGATACCACCGTTGTTGGCGCTGTCCATGGTACCGATTTTGAATCTGTACTGTATTTTAAATAGTTTTCCCTTTTCACATGTCCTTTGAAAATCGTTTTAAAGGAACACAGACTTTTTGATCCTCTTTTTGTGAAAAGTTGTGGTGCACTTCGAACGTCCTCGAGGATGAATTGCCCTTGGATTATTGCGCATCGTGATCCACTTGTCAAAAGCTTCCTTTTATCCCGCATGATATGATACATTGTAGCACCGTGTTAAATCATTGCATTATGGGATAGAATCACATGAAAACATACATTTGCACAAAGAGAGGGGGTGTAATGATGTAATTATTTATAATTTTGACTAAGACAGTGACTCAGCAAATTCATGAATGAGTTGAGATTCGTAGACGTCCTGTCATCCCTTTAAGATTGTCGTTCCTTGTGAACTATTCCTTTATCGGGGTTTTCATGTATGCACACGCATTAATCCACGTGGTCGTATCATCAGAACCCGCGGACCACTGAGAGAACGAGACGGAGAACCCGAAACGAAACCCTGCGGTCTCACTGGATCAACGGCACCCTGAGAAAACAGAAACGCATTCTTGCCCCGTTAGCGAATACGCCTCCGATATATAAAGCGGGTCAGAGGAGTGGCAGACGCTGTGAGAGCCACGCACCAGCACACACACACACACACACAAACACAGCACACCGCACCGCATCTCCACCACGCGCCACTTGGACGCCGACACGCGCCTTCTCCGTCTCCCAGGATGAGCTACTCGCTGGAAACGATAGGGAGCCCGTACAGGAGAGTTATGGAAACTCGGACCAGCTACAGCCGCACCAGCGGATCTCCGTCCAGTGGATTCAGGTCCCAGTCTTGGTCACGAGCGAGCCCGAACCCCGCGCTGTCAGCTACCTATAAGCGGACCGTCAACTTGCCCGTGTCTCGAGCATACAGCGCCACGGTACTGAGCACCTGCGACAGCGCAGACTTCAGCCAGTCCTCTATATTCAATGGGGACTACAAGCGCTCCAACGAAAAGGAACAGCTACAGGGACTCAACGACCGCTTCGCCGGCTACATTGACAAAGTGCATTACCTGGAACAGCAGAACAAGCAGATTGAGTCGGAAATCCAGGCGCTGCGGCAGAAGCAGGTGTCGCATTCCCAACTAGGAGATGTTTACGACCAGGAGCTGCAAGAGCTGCGCTCCATGCTGGAGCAGATTCACCACGACAAGGCGCAGATCCAGCTCGACACGGACCACATCGAGGACGATATTCAGCGGCTGAAGGAGCGTTTCGAGGAGGAGGCCCGCATCAGAGAGGAGACGGAAGCCGTTATTCGCGCCCTGAAGAAAGACATGGGCGACTCGGCGCTGGCGAAGGACGAGCTGGATAAAAAAGTGCAGTCTCTGCAGGACGAGATCGCCTTTATCCGCAACAACCACGAGGAAGAGGTGAGCGACCTGTTGGCGCAGGTGCAGGCATCGCAAGTGACCGTGGAGAGGAAGGACTACCAAAAGACCGACATCACGGAGGCGCTCCGGGAGATCCGCACGCAACTCGAGGGCCACTCTTCCCAGAACCTGCAGCAGGTGGAGGACTGGTTTATGTGCCGCTACGCCAAGCTCACAGAAGCCGCGGAGCAGAACAAGGACGCCATCAAGTCCGCCCGGGATGAGATCGCCGAGTATCGCCGCCAGCTGCAGACCAAAACCATCGAGCTGGAGTCTGTCCGCGGCACCAAAGAATCACTGGAGAGACAGCTGAACGACGTCGAGGACCGACACAACAACGACGTGGCCAGCTATCAGGTGAGAGATTCCGGTTATGGCTGTCATAACAAAATAACTAAAATTAAGTAAAAATGTTGGAACGCATCACCGCTAAACTCTTGAGGCTATGCAATATGATAATAGAGCTGTTATTTTCTGTAGCTATGAAGTGTATCTCCTGCGTGTTTTTTTTCTTTTGTAACTTACGCCTGTTGTAGATTGACCGACAATTCATTCAGTTCTACCTCCTCTTACATCATGTTCTTGGAACTATTAAAACTAGAGCTAATTGATGTGTATATGTATAACCATATGTTTGTACATCGTACAGCCCGAAAGTACGTTTCATTTTGGCGTTGTGATTTGGCGTTGGGTTTACTTAAATCAATTGCAATTAAATTTGCTGATGAGTTGGCGATGTTGACATCTTTATCTAATTTCGTTTTGGGTATGAGGTAACTAGACCTCAGAATAATAATAAAGGTGTTTTAAAGTTTCTCCCCATCTTAGATAACTTTTGCATGAGTGAAATATAATCCTACAGATATTTGTTTTCTGTACCTCAAATTTATGCAATAATCTATTTGGCTTTGAATATTGATTATTTTATTAATTGTTCTAATTATTTTTTTCGACGGTAGTGATCAGGAGCTTGTGATTATTGCAAATTAAAACTGGCAACAAACGGCGTCATGAAAACCAGACGCATTGCAGTTGACGAAATGGCTTTTTACTGAACTTCGTTCAGGGGCGATTACATTCTTTTTTCATAGATCGTACCTGCATTTTCCGATCATTTCAATAACCCAGACAGACCTGAAACATAGTCAAGATCACTCAGCTCCTCTGTGCTTTTTTCAATCTGCTTTTTTATCATATGCGCAACAGTGTGGGTCTTGTGCGTAATTCGTTGCGCATTTGTTGTGTTGCTCTAGGCTGACATCTACCGGCCGTTTTACTCGTTTTGAAGTTTCTCTGCGTATTTAACGCGCTCCTTAAAATTACAGCACAGAACATGCAGGGTTAAGGGGATATATAAGATATTAGCGCTTTTTATGCTGAGTAAGAGGAGCAGTTCTTTATGGACATTATTTTTTGTCCTTGAATCAGCGTCTTACACCAGTTTTGGAGCTCAATGCGCAGTAAATGACTCTACACCCCCATCAGTTTATTGTCGTTGTATATAATCAGATCTAATGAGATATGAAAATAAAATCATTTCACCTAAGTGTTCAAATGGACGTTAGCCACTACTGTTAGTATACTGAAAGCAGACTTTTTTTATTGAAAAGCAGTAATGGCTGTCCAATGGTATGATGTTTGCGAAGGAGGGAAACAAATCAATGAGGAAGACGTCTTCAGAAGGAGACGTCAGACTTCAGAAGGTTCTAGAAACATTACTATTTTTTATTTCGTGCAAACGCATATAGCATACAAAACGACCACTATAAAACGACCACTTGATGGCTTTGCCCAGTGGCTTCTTTAAAAAAAAAAAAAAGAATCACGTTGAATGTGAATGTGTTGAAAAATGTTTTATGAGGTGAGCCATGACAGTTACGGTCCTCATATTTTCCTTTTATTACCCGCCCCAGTTTTATTCCAGCAGCGTTTCTGATCATCTGAAATTATTATTTTATATCGTTTTCTGTAATTTACTGCTTTCGCGGTGTCCTCCGAACAGGAGACCATTCATCAGCTGGACAACGAGCTGCGGAGCACGAAGTGGGAGATGGCCCGTCACCTGCGCGAGTACCAGGACCTCCTCAACGTCAAGATGGCTCTCGATATTGAAATCGCTGCGTACAGGTAAGACGAACGGGGACGCCTCTGAATATATTACGCAGTGAGGAACACGGGCGGGGAAAATTTGCATTTGCGGGGAGGATGGACGCAGATTGTTCGCTTGGGTCTATCATAAATGACGCAACATGGTTCTGACCATTGGCTTGGTAAAAAAAAAAAAAAAATCTCAGAGCGCGTTAGGTATAAATAAACCTACATATTTGCATTTTCTAATATTTTCTGCCTTTCTTTTCCATTGTATTTAATTTCAATCTATACTATTATTTTCCAATATTGTATGTTACTCATTGGAGTATCTGTCAATATCTGTAGTATTTAAAGGGTTTCCACGCAAGTACACAGACCTTGGAAATACCCACTTAATTCACGTTATATCATCAATAAGAAATGGTATTTGATCTGAGAGATGACTGTGCACTAAGGTAATTTATGCTTATTAAGAATAATCTTCACAAAGTTTCTTAATGTTTTAAACCAGCCTCTGGGTAAATATAATGCAGGAAAGTGGCTTCTCTCCATTTCCATTTCCATTTGCTTTCTGTCCCTACAGGAAGCTTCTGGAGGGGGAGGAGAGCCACTTCAGCTCCTTTGCCGGCAGCATCACTGGCCCCGCCTCCTACCCTTTCCGCCAGCCAACCAAAGCCAAAGCCGAGCCCACCAAACTCAAGGTCCAGCACAAGTTTGTGGAGGAGATCATTGAGGAGACGAAGGTGGAGGATGAGAAGTCCGAGATGGAGGAGGCCCTGGCGGAGATGGCGGAAGAACTGTCCGCCGCCGTGGGTGAGGGAGAGGAAGAGGGTGGAGAAGAGGGAGAAGGAGAGGGAGGAGAGGAAGGAGAAGAAGGAGAGGCAGAAGCAGGGGAGGGGGAGGAGGAGGTAGAAGCCTCCACCGAGGCCAAAGTGAGTGCCAGCCCTCCAGGAGAAAAGGAGGAAAAGGAGGGTGAGAAGGAAGGGGGTGAGGAAGAGGAAGGCGAGGGGGGCGAGGAAGGAGAAAAGGAGGAAGAGGGAGAAGCTGGAGAGGATGAGGAAAAGGGAGATGAGGCAGAGGCAGAGGCAGAGGCAGAGGCAGAGGGAGAGGGAGAGGGAGAGGGAGAGGGAGAAGCTGAGGAGCAGGAAGAGGAAGTGGTAGAGGAGACTGCCCTGAGTGCTGACGCCACAAAACCAAAGGCTTCCCCTGTGAAGGAGAAAGAGGGAGAGAAAGAGGAAGAGGAAGGAGGAGAGGAGGACAAGGGCAAAGAAGAGGCAGGAGAGGGAAAGGATGAGAAAGTATCTAAAGTGGAAGAAAAGGAAACAGTAAAGGAAAAGGAAGCACCAAAGGAAAAGGAGGAAGTGAAGGAAAAGGAGGAAGTGAAGGAAAAGGAGGCTCCAAAAGAGAAGGAAGCACCGAAGGAGAAGGAAGAGGTGAAGGAAAAGGAGGAAGTGAAGGAAAAGGAGGCACCAAAGGAAAAAGAGGAAGTGAAGGAAAAGGAAACAGCAAAGGAAAAACCAAAGGAGGAAGCTGGTGAACCCCAGAAGAAAGAGGAAGTGAAAGAGCCAAAGAAGGAAAAGGAAGCTAAAGAAGACGCCCAGCCAGAGAAAAAGGCTGCAGCCAAGGAAGAGACTCCCAAGCCAAGCACTGAGATAGAGGAGAAAAAGAGCGCCCCAGAGGTAGAGGAGAAGAAGGTGGAGAAGAAGGACTCAGCCATGAACGGAGAGGTGGAGAAGGGAGGCTCAGACGACGAGGACAAGAAGAGCGAAGAGAAGGCAGGAGCCGACGAGAAGCAGGTGATAGCCAATGGCGTGGACGAGAGCCCCACCAAAGAGGAACCCGGTCAGAAAGTGGTCATCACCAAAACCGTGGAGACCATCACCACTGGAGAGGATGGGGCCAAACATGTCACCAAGTCGGTCACCGTGACAGAGACCGTGGAGGAGGTGCAAGAGAAAATGGTCGCCACCAAGAAAGTGGAGAAGCACACCGCCCAAACGGTCAAGCAAGTGACGGAAACAGAGTGAACAGAAAGAGAAGGAGAGAGGGGGGGAGGGGGACCCCGGGACAAGATGAATAATCAACCGAGAACTAGCATAACAGTTCACCAAATAAATCCATACAGTTAGAGAGTTTCAATTATGATATTCACTCAATCAAAAAAGATTCAAGAAACATAGAGGAAGCCATAAGATGCGACAAGCTAATTCAAAAATGCATGCTGAGTGATAGCTTTACATGGGCTTTACTGCAGATGCGGAGAAGAGACGCAGGGGTCAGATCTTTCAGTTCGTTTCTTTTCTTTATTTGTTCTTTTTTTGTGCAATACATGGAAAGAGAGTTCAAGATGTGGGCGTCTGCATGCAAGCTCAAAGAAGTGTACGCTCCAAAGAATTCTGGGAGAAAAACATATCTTATGTAGGTACCAAATGTACAGCATGCAGGTATTTAAAGCGGAGAGACAGGGAGAACAACAGAACTTGTCATGAGATTTTATTTGATATCGGGGTGCGGGGTGGGGCGGGGCATTAGGGAGAGGAAAAGTGTTTGGAGAAATTGAGTCCAAAAGAAGTTGCCTTAAGCAAGAAAACAACTGAGCCACAGATATGTGCATGTGTATGTATATGTATAATATATACACATAAGAGGGGAGGGTAATGAAGGAGCAATGAGTACATAAAACTAAAGTAAATATTCATGAGAAACTGGAGAAAAATTCCTAGCCTTAAAAATGCTGTCTGTTGTTATTTATGTTTACCATATGAGTGCAATTAAAAGATATACATGGAGACAACGCATACGCTCATTCATGTATGCATAGAATGAACTGATCAAATTAACTGAGGTGCTACAGTTTGCCACACTTGTCTTTACTCGCCATGACCATTTCTCAGCAGCATCTGCTCAATAAACGTCATACTGGAATACTGAAGTCGGCTCAAGTTTTCCTTACCAGCCTCAGTTTTCACACATGATTCCTGGCTGTTTTGTTTGCATCATTCGCTTGCACGCAGGTGCTGGAACCTTTGACCAGAAATCCTGAAAATATGCACTTACTCACAGATTGCATCTTCATTCATAGGTTTGTTCAACTGTTCATACTATTCAAAACGTGTCCAGATTATGATTATTAAAAAGTTGTGTTTGTTGTGTATTACTTTTATAAATGTGTCACATAAGTATATATGTTTTTTCAGACACTAATATGCTGCATGAACAACAGCCTCAAAATCATTTCCATCACCTTGACCACACCTCCACTCTTCAACCTATATGACCCACAACCTAATAATACATTTGAAATACTTATTTTAAAAACCATCTTTTTTTACTTTCATCTTACAGTAACCATTATATACATCCTGATCAACCACGAGGAAAAAGTTATTTATCAGATCAGACTGACACTCTAAACTGATCAACGCATACCTGCCAGTTAGGCAAGGGAGTAGGAGAATTTTCCAAACACTCAGCTACATCTGAAGGCGTCCGCGAAGAATTAAGTTGACAGTTTTGTGCAAGTATTATGCAATGCGTTTGCTTGAGATTTACAAAGTAGTTAACTGGCAAGCTGTGTGTGTGTTGTCGTTTGGGACTGCACACGTTGCTTTAGTGTCATTTGTAATTCGCCAGTTGTAGGTCAGCAGCTCGGTCGATAGAGAGGAATACTACTGTACGAAGCATCGATCGGCTCTTCCGCGAGGCTCAGCTATCCTCACGCGACCTGGAGAGACTTACTGAATGAAGACGAGGCGCAGATTCTTACTCAGCCGTGAGTAAAGCAGGGTCCGATGAAGAACAAAACAATGCGAGTTTATCGTTAAGGCGCTCTATAGAGTATACAACATTGAAAACATCACTTTATACAATATCGAAAAATGACTGCGCCTGCCTGGTTAAATTACTAACGAACAAAGCTAATTATATTCAATTAAGCTCGTTAGCTTTTGCACCAGAACCTACGGTACGCACTAACTGCGACGGCGAAGACGGCGATGGAGTTTTAAAAATTTTAAGATGAAACAGAGTGTTATTAAGAGAATGTCACAGTGTCCATCTCTGTTTACTGTGACATTACTAATGCCCTTCATTCGATTACTATTTCTCTTTCTGTTCAGTGTTGCATTCGCCCAAATATGTTGTCTGACCCCGTGATTATAGCTTACAAGTTTACAAAATTAAAATTATTTTTAACAGTACGTCATCTTATAACTCTTTTTACTCTTGTAGCATTGAATGGATAGCACGTTAATAGCGTTGTTTCCGAAAGAGACAGGACCAAAACTAAAATAATTTATCACATGCAGCATGTGGCCTGGCGTTGCGAAGGGCTCTGCGTAAGACGTTAGACAATCTTCCCCAAATTAACAGTTGACAACTTACACTGTGTAGTGTCAGTGGGGAAATTTATTCCTCTGTTTTCACAAGGTCTTGTGATCAATCTGTGCAACTGGCGGCAGTTATCTTGCGAGATGGGACGGTCTGCTTGTTTTAGTAACTCTTGCGCAATGCGCAGGAGAACTAATGGTCGTAATAAAGACCCTCTGGGCGGTAGAGGGTGTAACATTAAGATTCAGCAATTGCTGAAATGCGCCAAAAAAGAACTGCAGTAGCCTCGGTTTTCCTGTTTAGGAGATTACCTCACTGCGTCGCAGAAAAATGATCGATATTACCAAAGTTGCTGTGCAGCAACCGCGCTGCAACCACATCAAACACGAATTCAAGCCTTAGATGCGCCGGTAAAATAGTGTCGAATGCGTGTAGGTGTGCAGACGCGTGCAGCGGCGTGGGGGGTGGGGGGTTACAGTACGGGAAGCTGACTCACACACTGGCTGTAAGGGACCGCCCGCGGGTGCCCGGAGGCACTGCGCACACTGCAATGCGGGGTTATCTGAGGTGATACCGAGCGCGCTCGCCAGGAGGGTCCGGGAATCTGATATTATGTTGATTATAAAATCTAAAAAATTCATGCCCTGTCGGAACTGCTGCCAAAATGAGGCTAACAGCTCAGCCTCCTTTAAAAATAATAATTATCGTGTTATGTTTGATAAGATGTGAAATCTATAATGTAAGAAGCAGTAAATTGTATAGTAGATTATCAGATACAAAATATGCCTAATATCGCTAAAATATGTCAGAATGCACAATATATACGACAGAATACATCTGAATTATTGCCAACGACCAGATGACCTTTAAATTAAAATTTTGCTCAGCAGACCTGCAGTTATAATAAATATAAGAAATAATTGTTTCCACATATTTCCCTCTCTGTCTGAACTGAGTCATCGCACAGGTATTTTTCAGCTGCTGAAAGCCATTTGTTACCCACCAAGAACACTGCACCAGACTATCACAATATTAACTCCAAAGCGAAGGCCGGCTTCATGTATTATGAATGATGAGTGAGTCTGTAATCTCAAGCCCTGCATACGGAGCAGTGATTGGCGGGATCAGAGACAGCGGCTCTGACGATCCCCGCAGGGCATGTCTGGCGTTGCGCAGATGTAGGTTGTGCAAGGTCACAGCGCGATCCCTCCTAAAAAGCTGTCAGGACTGTGTAATAGTGACACAATGAGGGCTGTGTGTGAGCTGAATCCTTAAATAGGGCACCCCAGTGACCCCCCCCCCCCCCCAATCCTCCCTTTCCTCCTGATGCATGAGGGGCCACTGAGGGAATCTGTAATGCTCTTCTGCTTAGGAGACGTTCTTATCCAGGCCAGCGTGCTCCGCATAGCCCCTGTGTCACACATTATCCATTTCTACAGCTGGATGCCTAGTGAAGACATTCAGGTGCTTAGCCTGAGGGTGTAAGCTGATGATCCACTCGGGACTTAATACCACCAGCTTCTAAGTAACCGGTCAAGGCAAAAAACTAGCGCTTCACACCTCTGCATGTTATATCACCTGTGTTTTTTGCTATTGTGCAGTAATTGAACATTGAATTGAGTAATTGAATAGTTACATCCACTGGAACCAGCAAGAAAACCTTGTGAGGTATCATCACCTCTGGTCCCCTTCCCCCCTCTGTCCCTTTGGCCCCTCTTGGTTTCCCACACCTTGGCCCTTGTCAGTTGACCTTGTCAGTTGACCTTGTCAGTTGGCTTCATCTACTGACATCTCAGCCCCCCCCAGCTCTTCCCCCCCCCCCCCCCCCCCCTCCTGGTGCCCTTGCCTGTCACCGATTCCTGCTATTCAGACTGGTGCTTCTGCTTGAAATCACTCTCAAAGTCTGACTCTGGACTGAAAGTCTATCACTCCTCTATCAGAGAAATCCTTTTGGCCTTTCTAGGACACTGTGTGTGAACCATGTTTGATGCTGATATTTGTCATGATTGCTCTCCCACAATGGCATCAGAGTTGGGGTTCAGTTAATTCGTCTCAATTGAATTTCAATTCTTCAGTCCAAAAATCTTCACGGAAAATTTCAGGCAGTTTCCAATTCATGAATTTAATTTCAGTTCATTACATTACTGTCATTTAGCAGACGAAAGTGGCCTACATATGTGACCATTTTTTACATGCTTATCCACTCATACAGCTGGATGTTTACTGAGGAAATTATGGGTTAAGCACCTTTCCCAAGGGTACAGCAGCAGTGCCCCAGTGGGGAATCAGACTGGCAACTCTTTGGTCACAAGCCATTACCATTATGTTGCACTGCCACTCCCTCATTCATCTCTTTCACTGGCTAAATTGAACTGGAATTAACCCCAAAATTGGATGGCATCATTGATTTATTCAAAACAGTAATAATGATGATGACAGAGGAGAGAATGCATGTCAGCAAGTGTGCTCTTTATTTTGAATCAGTACAGCAAAGACACTTCGTGCAGGCATCATAGGTTACGTTTCAACTCCCTCTTTTCTCCTGATGCACTGAAAAATTGAATGTTTTTATTCCTCTAACAGGCAGCGGTCGGACACAAGGTTCAGACATGTACAAACACTCGCGCTCACACACACATGCACACAGAGCTTTGGACCATGCGTACTTTGGTACGTTCTCCTTCTCTGAGTTTGTAGCGGTTCAGCGTCCTGGCAAGCGATTATATTTTGCGGCTGTTTTGATACATTGTACTGTTTCTGAGTAAAGCACCTTGATATTTAGCACACACCATTTTAATTACGTTCCTTTGCCCTGTCCGAGAGATATGTTGTTCGTCTTTCGGTTTGTGCAGGATCTGGTTTTGGGCTCATTCCTTCTTTGTCTCCTTTGGTTTTTCTTTCTCCTTTTCCTTTTCCTTTTCTTTTTCCTTTTCTTTTTCAACCTTTTCTTCCTTCTTCTTTTCTTCTACCTGCTTCTCTTCAGCCGCTTCCTTCCCTTTTACCTCCTCTTTCTTTTCTGCTGTCTCAGTCACTACCTCACCACCTGCCTCCTGCTCTCCTTCCCCTCCCTCCTCTTCTCCTTCTCCCTCTTTCTTTCCCTCCTCAGCTTCTCCCTCTTTCTCCTCCTCTTTTTCAGCTCCTTCTGCCGCTGCCTCTTCCTCTCCCTCCTTACCGCCCTCTTCCTCCTCTCCATCTTTCTGCTCAGCCTCCTCCTC
Organism: Megalops cyprinoides; assembly: GCF_013368585.1. Classification (NCBI taxonomy): domain Eukaryota; kingdom Metazoa; phylum Chordata; class Actinopteri; order Elopiformes; family Megalopidae; genus Megalops; species Megalops cyprinoides. The sequence goes on along the minus strand of NC_050587.1, from coordinate 38,974,579 downwards.
TCCCTCCTTCTCTCCTTCCTCTGCCTCTCCCTCTTTCTCTGCCTCTTCTGCCTCTCCCTCCTTCTCTTCTGCCTCTGCCTCTTTCTCTCCCTCTTCCTCTTCTGCCTCCTTCTCTCCTTCCTCCTCCTCTCCTTCTTTCTCACCCTCTTCCTCAGCCTCCTCTTTCTCTCCCTCTTCCTCCTTTTCTTCTTCTCCGGCTTCTTCTCCGGCTTCTTCTTCGGCGCCTGTGGAGTAAATGGAAAGCCGCGTCACATCATGATGCAGCCATTTTACCTTGAAAAACATTTAAAATAATGCATGTAGCTGTCCAGGCCTTGTGTAAGTTATGAATATTTTCCTGCACAATATGCAGTGCTTGAGGCCACTGCACTGGATACTTGTACATTAGACAGAAATGATTTACCAGGAGTTTTCCTGCACTACAGCTTTGATTTTAAACTGTAAACGTTCAGAGAACAAGGAGCATATTAAATGAGCCAAAGGAGCCACAGTCAACAAAAAAATATTGGCTTGGCAAATTCCTGAGGCTTCCAGGACTGACCCTCCTCTGCTTCCTGTGCTTCCTCCTCCTTCTCCTCCTCCACTTCCTCCTCCTGCGCCAGGGTGGCCTCGGCCCTCTGAGCCTGGGTGGCGGCGATCACCTCATCTGCCGCGAACGAGGAGCTGAGCAGGCGAGAGCTCAGCAGGTAGGGGGCGCTAGAGCTGAGGCTGGTGAACATGGGCCGGCTGAAGGCGGGGCCAGCGGATATGCTGTGGGAGTAGACGCTGGACACGCCCCCTGCCACTCCCACACTGAAGCGAGTCTCCTCCCCTTCCAGCAGCTTCCTGCAGGGGGGGGAGGGGATGGTAATTAGGATTGGGGTGATGATGTCACAATGGGGAGAGAGAAGCATGAGGAATTGGAGAGGAGAATGGAAAAGGTAAGGGTTCGCTCAACATGTTCACTCTGTTGGCAAAGTATCGGTAATTAGGATATCTTCATCTATTATGAATCTGAGGCCCTTAAGGAGCTGCTGCAGTGTTTTGTAAAGATCAAAGCAGTAAAGCTGACTCAAAGCAGCAGGACCTCCCATTTAGACTTTCTTATTTAAATACCGTCTGGATAAAGTATTTTAATGTCCCCTCGGTGATTATTAAATTTATATTATTTTCTGTGTTGTGTAAAAGCCTAAAATTGACGATCGTTTTTTTCCATTTCTAACTAAAGCACATATTCAGAGTCTTTTCCTGCACCAGACCTGTACGCAGCGATCTCAATGTCCAAGGCCATCTTCACGTTGAGGAGGTCCTGGTACTCCTTCAGGTATCGGGCCATTTCAGACTTGGTGGCCCTCAGCTCGTTCTCCAGCTGGCCAATGGTGTCCTGGAAGGGACAAGAGGTGACGTCATCCAGGGGATCCCTGACCCCTGACCTCGTCCAACCTACTATGACCTTCATTGAGCTTCCTCGCCCTTTTCTGGCCAAACCTAATTAGCCCACACTGTGTTAACATCTCATTTGTAGAGGACGGCAGATTTGCGCCGAAGTTCAGACTGCAGCCCCTGACGGTCAGTCATGTGTCAGAGATCAAGTTTAAAGTTATGTGCGCTTTATTCAGTGGATTTCGGAACATTATCCAGTATGTCGTTTCTGTTCTGCTTTCATGCTGAAACAGGGTGAGGCGTACTGGCCAGGGAAGGGCAGGGACGGGCGGCGTCCTTGTGGATGAGGAAGTGTTTTAGTAAGCTGCTGCATCAGTGTCCTTCATAGCCGCTCGTCACCGGGCAGCGGAGACTTAGAGAGAGGCAGAGCAGACACGTACGGGACCCTCTCTGATCCTCTCTCACTCTTCTCTTTATTTTTCTCTAAAAAACAAGCTTTTCGACAAATGTTTTAATCTTTTTTTTCTCTATCTCTGTCTCTCTACCTTTTTTCTCTCTCTGTTCCTCTCTCTGTGTCTCTCTCTCTGCTCTTTGTTGGTTCTCCTTATTTGTCCCTGTAAACAAGCGTCTCCTCTTCACTGTATAACACCCTTGGTCTCATTAGTTGTACTGTGTGGCATGCTGTGTCTTCTTACTGCAGGTTTCAGTTAATTAAAAGTGTTCCATGTGATAGCCATCTGCTAATTTACAATGAACCATGCTTACCATCTCAATGCCTTTGACTTTACAAAGGAGACTTTGCAGCTGGGTGCTAACAGTCATAAAAGTCATTGTGACAATACTTTGTCTTTTTATCTATATATTTAACCCATCACAATGACTCAGCTGGTTTTGAATATTTTGATTATATGTAATTGCAAGTATCTAATAGTAATATATTTTTCCAGACCTTATTTTTCCAGGTCTGATTTTGTCAGCTGGTTGCAGGTCACAGCTTTAAGCTGAGACAGCTGTTTGCTGCAGTAATGATGGGCACCACTGTAAGATTAAGGTTTTTATGGTTGGCAAAGGTTGACTGTGTTGGTACTTAATTTAAATATTTCCTATTTTGCTCTAAATAACACCTTCAGGCAGGTTTCTACACAACCAACAAAGATGCTGATTCTTAAATTGGTTTCTTTTGCTACATGTCACAGCTGCAGGTAATTTCTCATTGCAGTACCATCACTGACCTGCAGGGCAGCGATCTCAGCACTCTGCTTGTCCTCCATCTCCTGCAGCTGCTTCTCCAGGGCCTGGTTGATGCCCCTGCAGGCGTCGATCTCCAGGATGCAGGCCTGCAGCTGGCGGCGGTACTCGCCGACCTCGTCGCGGGAGCTGCGGATGGCGTCGGTGTGGTGGGCGGCGCTCTCGGTCAGCACGCCCACCTTGCTGCGGAACCAGTCCTCGGCTGACTGCAGGTTGCGGGCCGCCAGCCGCTCGTACTGGGCGCGGATGTCACGCAGGGCACTGGAGAGGTCGGGCTTGGCCACCTCCATCTCCACGGAGACCTGGGCGCTGTACTGCACCTGGGCCTGCAGCTCGGAGATCTCGCCCTCGTGGAGCCTCTTGAGGAAGGCCAGCTCGTCCAGCAGGGCGTCCACGCGCTTCTCCAGCTCGGCGCGGGCCAGCGCCGCCTCGTCCGCCTCCTTCCGGGCCTCCATCAGCCGGCCCTCGGCGTTCTCCCGGCCCAGCACCTCCTCCTCGTAGCGGGCCTGCAGGCTCCGCAGAGCCTCCTCCAGGCGGTCGCGCTGGCTGAGGGCGGCCTGCTTCTCGCCCCGCGCCTCCTCCACAGCGGCCCGCAGCTCGCGCAGCTCCTGCTCGTAGAGCGCCTTGAGGCGGGACGGCTCGCCGTGCCTCTGCCGCAGCACCAGCAGCTCCGCCTCCAGCACCTTGTTCTGCTGCTCCAGCTCGCGCACGCGCTCGATGAAGCTGGCGAAGCGGTCGTTCAGCTCCTGCAGCTGCGCCTTCTCCTGCGTCCGCACCGCCTTGAACTCCGAGCTCACCTGCGCCGCCTGGCTCAGGTCCATCTCCACGGCCATGGGGCTGGGCGCCGACATCAGGAGGGAGGAGGCGGAGGAGGAGATGAAGGTGCGGCCGTGGGAGGGGTAGTGCAGCCGGGATGTCCCGGAGGAGAAGAGCGCCGGGGAGTGGCCGGAGTACACCGTGCGGGTCACCGCGGTGCTCCGCGGGGCGGCCCGGGAGCTGCTGTCATAGCGACGCTGGTACGAGGAGGAGAAGTACGGGTTGTGGTTGAGGGAACTCATGGCTGCGGCTCCTTACACTTCCCTTCGACTCCCGCTTAGCTCTGAGCTGCTGCCACTGCGGGCCCCGCTCCTTTTATACTGCCAGCCAGAGCTCTGACGCGGGCGTAGTTTTTATTTTTTTATACTTTTTTTCCCTCCTCTGAAAACACTGGCATAGCAGGGATCGATAGCCTGGCATGCACAGAGGGCTTAGCTTGCAATCGAGAGGGAGAGGCAGGCAGAAACGAGAGAGGAGGAGTCAGGGAGAGAAACAGCCGGAGAGAGAGAGACAGAGAGAGAAAGGGGCGGGGAGGAGTGGTGGAGCGACTGCGAGGGTGGGGATGGGGGAATGGGTTCCGAGGAGGGTTCAGGACTTTAACACTGCAGAAACTCCCGTTCATTTCTCTCCTCGGGTAACAGATCAGAGTAAGAGACTATCTGTGTGAGTTAGTTGTTTGGTCTCTACTTCGGTTGCTTTTGTGCTTAAAACCCATATGTATTCATGTTGTTCAGCAGGAATGGGGATTCATACACAATAATAAACAGAGGAATGTAGTGGAAACACTGTGATGTGCTCTTACATTAGTTTCACTGCTGTAGGGCTTCTGTACCCACACTGTTCTGCTCTGTAGGAATTGAGCCCATAATGCTCAGCAAGATGCTTAAGGTGGGGCCGTTTCTGCATTTGCTGGAAAAAAAAGCAGTAAAATGGTTTGATGGGGCCTTGTGTTCCGCACTGCAGAAAGAATATGTAGAGCAGACACCTATACGTCTGCACCACAAACACCCCCCCAGCCGACTCTCACAATGACACAGCAGTGCCCCCACTGGTGGCTGATGGTTACTGCATCCGCCCACCCGGAGAGAGCCGAACAGTACTGCAGCCGTGTCAGCACACTCCCATTAGTTTATACAGGAATCTCTGCACTAGAGTTTGCTCACTTTCATTATTATAATTTCATTAATATTATCTGATGTGTGCATGCATGAATAGGCTAGCTACGCCATGATTTTCATTCAAGTTAGTCAGTTCTGAAAATGGCTGCCTGTTCCACTGAAATTATATTGTGTCACATCTTTTCGTAAGTATACCATTTGGTTGACAAAAAATGGAAGCCACAAATTTTGGTGTTTGACCCACCTGCTGATGATATATTTTGTTTATATTGTTACTGGCTGTAGCTAATCATTATTGCCTCCGAGTCACGCCCTCAGTGTCCCACTCTCAATCCAATGTGCTTCGTTTGATTGCTGGTTAACTTCATAACAGTTTTGCAATGAATGTGTCTCCTCCTTCATAAAATTCAAAAACAAATCGTTCCTCAGCTAAGTGGGAGGAGGTGGACAGTTATTCCAGAAGATGATTGTGCCTGAATTGCTTTTGCTTCGATTTATTTCCATTTTGTCTAGCCTTGTTATTTCAGTAGGGCACCAAATCAGATTAAGTTGTCCAGATATCTTATGCTTGCTGGAAGATAAAAATAGGGTTTAAATTGTTTATGTTGTTAGAATCTGTGCGTTTTTTGAACGTGTTGTGTGTGTGTGTGTTTGTGTGAGTCTGTGAGTGTGCGTGTGAGTGAGTGTGCGTATATGTGTACTGTGTGTGTGTGTGTGTGTGTACATGTCTGTGAGTCTGTGTATCTATGTTTTGGGAGAGGAGGCCAACTAGTTCTCAGCACCTCAGACGGAAGTGTGGGGGGGGGGGGGGGGGGGGGGGGCAGCGAGGAGGGGGGAGGGCTGTGCCGCAGCCTGAGTCATCACTACAATCATGCTTACTCATACCGCCCCCTCTGTCTCTGTCCTCTCATTTACACTATCACCTCTCCCTGTCTGCTCTCTGCATCTTTATTCCCTCTCTGTCTGTCACTGCACCACTCTCTCTCACCCCCCCTCACACCCCCTCACACTCAGCACCCTCTCCATCACTCCTTTCTCTGCCCTTATTAAATTATAATAGGTTTGCATTATTAGCATCAGCTAATTAGCAGTTGGCTTAATGTTGTGCAAGCAGTTAACGACACATGTAGAAAGGAATACAAATATATTCGTAAAACAGACAAATTAAAAAATATAATTACTCCTCACCCCATAGACATTTACCTAATTAATTTGTGATAATTGTGGTTGGTGTCTTCCTTGGCCCTGCTTTGGAAAAGAAAACAGAAGCTGTCATCTCCCTCAATTTTAGCGTCTTCTCCTTAAAACATTTTTACAATGTCTGTTTGCCAGAACCAGGAACTGAGTGGTGCTTTCGGAGAATTTTGTGGGAAAAAATTTTCTCTCTCCCTTTCTGTCTCTCCTGACCTCCCTCCCCCTATCTCCCCCCCACCCCACTCTCTCTGGTTATATCTCTTCATGGTTCTGGCTTCACCTAGAACGCCTGCTCACAGTGTGCCAGGTTGGCCAGCTTCCCCAGATCACATTAGCATCCCCTGTGTCTGTCAGTGGCCCTGTAATGCCATGTGTCTCAGTCTCTGTGAGGTGATGCAGTCAGCCGACGCTGGTGGCCCTGTAATGCCGTGTGTCTCAGTCTCTGGCTGTGTGAGGTGATGCAGCCAGCCCACGCTGGTGGCCCTGTAATGCCGTGTGTCTCAGTCTCTGGCTGTGTGAGGTGATGCAGCCAGCCCACGCTGGTGGCCCTGTAATGCTGTGTGTCTCAGTCTCTGGCTGTGTGAGGTGATGCAGTCAGCCGACGCTGGTTCACACCTGCCTGCTCAGAGCGCAAACGCCTGTAGAGAGAAACTTCAGCAGAGGTGTGGCATCACATCAGGCTGCCTGTCAGTTCATTATACCCGCACAAACTTGCACTGATCGCAGCCTGCCGCAGCGGGTAAGTCCTGGTAAGAATGCTGTAATATTATCAGTAGTTATGTACAGTATTCAATAAATAATGAATATATTACCAGAACAGAAGGTGTTTTTATACAGCAGAAAAATCTGATGGAGTAGCAAAAATATTAATAAATAAAAGCATTGCTTCCCCCCCTGTGGGGTTGAGATTCAGTTCATATGGCTCAGTGGAGCTGACTTTATCCGCATAAATACTGACAACTGCATATTTATTTTTTTTCTTTTTCATACTTCTTTGAACACAGTATTTGACAGATGTGCAAAAACCTTGCAAATCTTTAAGCAAAAAATTTTAATTATTTTCTACAAAAGCACAAGCCTCACATGCTGACCACGCTTTCGAATCATGGTGCAGTTTTATCAGATCAGCTAGCAAACTGCTTATACTCGGCCCACAGCATAAAACATAAATGTTAACTTGGAGAAGCTGGAGCATCTTTTAAAAGATTGTTATTGAGAACTAAGCTGAAGCATTACATTAATTTAGAAACGTTTTATTTTTGATCAAAAGTGCTCTTTAAATTTCTGTGAACAAAAGGATTATGTAACTGAAGATAAGCACTGTGGGGCTGTAATGGAGGGAAATAAAGTAGGTGTGCATGCTTATCAGCCTGTCATCTTTTCTCTGCGTGATTTGCTAGTGACCACGTAAACTCTCAGGATATGGAATACACTTACAGCATCGTGGTACACAAATAGCTTCCTTGTAATGTAAGTATGAAAAGTACTCATCTGAACCTACAGCCTTTCAACGGGAGCAGTTTATGAATGGTTCACTGAAGCAGTCTGTACATTTTCGCTGTCCTCGTGTGAATGTACTGCACTGTGTACTTCTGTATGTTTCACATTAATGGGGTTTTTTCATGGTCTGGTTGTGAGCTCCTGCCATGCCTCTCTCTTTCCAGCAGTGACCAGCTCTCTTATTCTCTTCCTTTCCAGTCTGTGACACTCTCGGACACTCGAGCAGTCCACTCTGATCTTTATACTCTTGTTCCACGGCTCTCAGTTTAAAAGTCATGTTGCTATTTTAACTCTGCCCATGACCTCTGCCCTTCCAAGCCGTGAAACCACCGGCCTGCCCAGAGGAGGCGGCATGCCATTGGTAGACTCCGCGTGTCCGTCAGTATCCAGAGCGCCGCGATTGGTCGGGAGGTCCTGGGGGCGGGCAGGCACGCCTGGGTGCTATAAAAAGAGCATGTCCCTGTCGATCGGGGCTCACTGGCTGTCAGGGCGCGTGCGAAGGGAGGGCTGTGCCTCTGTCATTGAAACGAAACCCCCAGCAACCTCAACATGACCGCCGTCCACCGCCTGGTTATCGTGCGCCATGGCGAGAGCTCCTGGAACCAGGAGAACCGCTTCTGCGGCTGGTTCGACGCCGACCTCAGCGAGAAGGGGCTGGAGGAGGCCAAGCGTGGCGCCCAGGCCATCAAGGACGCCGGCATGAAGTTCGACATCTGCTACACCTCCGTGCTGAAGCGCGCCATCAAGACCCTGTGGACCATCATGGAGGGCACGGACCAGATGTGGCTGCCCGTCGTCCGCACCTGGCGCCTGAACGAGCGGCACTACGGCGGCCTGACGGGCCTCAACAAGGCGGAGACGGCCGCCAAGCACGGCGAGGAGCAGGTCAAAATCTGGCGCCGCTCCTTCGACATCCCCCCTCCCCCCATGGACAAGGATCACGCCTTCCACAAGATCATCAGTGAGGTGAGGGGGTGTGGACATGCCAGTGGGAGGGGCATAAAAGATGTGTTAAATCACCTTGGGAGAGCTCAGAATAGGTACCTTAAATCACTGGGAAGGGGATGGAACGGGCACCTAAAATCACTGGGGGAGGGGAAAGAATGGGCACCTAAAATCACTGCTGGGGTGGGCAAGGGCAGAATGGATAACTGAAATCATCGTGGGAATGAAATGAATTGGTGTCTTATATCACTGGAAGGGCTAACATTTGGGAGAAAGAAAGGTTAATGGAATATAGTACTGAACATAAGGATGGGAGGACTTGCACATAGACAGTAGACTCAAAGCAAGAAGCTAAGAAATTTGTCCAAAATATGGAATCTTCCCAAAACAGCACTTTTTTTGTTTCTTCTTTGTCCACAGAGACAATTTGTAAAACCTAACGAACACCCAGTGAAATATGAAATTGTATACAACATTTTCCAGGTGTTTTAATATCTTAATGTGTTTCACAAAAGAGGGGGTTTCACTGCTCACATGAACATTCCAGGACAAAATACTCTTAATTACCCTGCATATTTAGGCCAAAACTGATTTCTTTTTAAGTCTGAATGTTTTAATAGGCTTGCTATGCTGCAGAAGTTCTAATAAAATGTCAGAGTGCTACATGATAAAATTATGTCTTGAGTGGTGTGGTTAAAATGTAAGCTGTTATTCAATGTAACTACAGCTGGGAAAGGTTTAGTTGTCGTTACAATGCGTGTCATGACTGCATCTTTGGCGGGAGTGTCGCTGTTGTGACTGAGGTGCAATTTTGTCCTCCCACCAGTCGAGGCGCTATAAGGGCCTGAAGGCCGGAGAGCTGCCCACATGCGAGAGCCTGAAGGACACCATTGCACGCGCCCTGCCTTTCTGGAACGATCACATCGTCCCAGAGATCAAGGCCGGCAAGAACGTCATTATCGCTGCCCACGGCAACAGCCTCCGCGGCATCGTCAAGCATTTGGAAAGTGGGTACCACGAGCTGAGGAAATGGGGTCCCTGATCGGCGGGTGGGGGGCATCATTGTGGGTGCAGGGATGTAGGAAGTGGTGGAGGCTAGATAAAAATATGCAGCAATGTAATGCACAGAGCACAGAGTGAGACACGCAATGGGATGGGAGGGGTTTGGATATTGAATGAAAAACTAAAATTATAACCAGATGGCCACAGGTTTGAATCCTACGTGGGGCACTGGAGTTAGAACTACTTATCTTGAGCTTTTTCGGAAAATAAACAGATGTATGAATGGTTAGTGCGTAACATGTACGCATGCAAGTCACTTTACCCGAGAGCATCTGTCAGATTAAAAAAATCACAGAGGGACATAGGGTCAAGGGCTGGGATTATGTGGTAGGGGTGTTATGCAACAGTCTTTCGTGGTTACTGGAATATGGGGACATTTTGGGAGTGGGCACAAAGGTCAGAGGTTGTGTTTTGTAAGAGGTTGTGTTTGGCTACTCGAGCTGGCTGTAGAGAAACTTGCACAGCAGTGGACATGACCCAGGGGCTGTATGTTCAGCTGGCAGCATCTGAGGAGGAGAAACTGGGAAGAGGAGAGAGAGAAAGGTCAAGGGTCAAGGAGGGACCTTTACATTGCATTACATGGATTTAGCAGATGCTTTTATCCAGGGCCACTTCCAGCACAATAGAACAGAAGTGTATCGAGCAACAGTGTCAGACCAGGCTGACGAACACTCTCAGACAAGTGAGTGTTGTTAGTCCAGGTACGCTGGGTGAATAGCGGCTTTAATTAAAGGGATACGAGGTGAACCAAGCGGATCATGCACCCACATGCTCCCCGGTCACCGATCCTCTTTTCCGCATATCGAATCGCGCCGTCTCTGCGCACGGTCATGGCGACTGTGCCACGCTACTGTACAGCCCTGCCACATTTCCAGATCACCGCGGCGCTATTTATAAACCCCAGACCTTCGCAGCCCGGGGGGGGGGGGGGGGGGGGAGGTAGTGGGTGGGGCCTGCTCAGGTTACAGGCGCGACCTTTTTCAGAGAAAGGTCCTGCATTCTGCGGGAGTGCAGGGGACCGTAGGGTGAACTGACCTCAAAGCTTAGAGAGCAATAAGAAAAGGTCGCCCTGTGGCTGGGCGCTCCAAAAAAATCCTCAGCAGAAATACACGACAGCAAATTCTCACCAATCAAAGACCATGAAGCAATGAGAAGGCAGACTTTAGATCTGTTCCATGTGGTTGAGCGTTCACAGTCTCAATCTTACTTTCAGAAGATTTGTGAACAAGCGCAAGCATTTGTTTCTTACCTACTGATCTCACATTTGAACTTGTTGAACTTACAATGCAAAATGAATGACCCTTCTTGAATAGCTTTTGTACCAGCTCCATACCAGTGCATACAATATCATTTTGAAATACTCAGCCTATTACGAACACAGTTTTTATTTTACTTCATATATTATATGGTATTGCAATTAACAATGTATTTAACTGCACATGCAATTGGCCTTGCTTTCAATGTTTTTAATACTGTTTATCTTGATTGTGTTTATGATATTTTCAATATCTGTATGTGAGCAAGAGTCAAGAAAAATGCCAAACAACTTTGGCTGATATGGCAGTAGAGGTGATTGATTGATTGGCAGTTTGCTTGGACGGTTAGTTGTTTGGCTGGTTGACTTATTGATTGATTGATAAACCTATGATGATCGGTTGGTTTGTTAGTTGGATTGTTTATTAATTGATTGATCGACTGACGTGCGTTCTGCCTGTTTCCCCAGGCATGACAGATGCTGCCATCATGGAGCTGAATCTGCCCACAGGCATCCCCATCGTGTACGAGCTGGACGCGAACCTCAAGCCCGTGAAGCCCATGCAGTTTCTGGGTGACGAGGAGACAGTCCGCAAGGCCATGGAGGCCGTGGCTGCCCAGGGCAAGGTGAAGAAGTGAGCGCCGCCCCAGTGGCGGGAGACGAGACTGTGCCCCTGTCTGGTGTAACCTGCCCACCCCCCACCTGTCTGCCCACACGCAGTCAGATCCACCGCGGCATGATGGGTTACCTGGCCACACCCTATCCCTAAACCGCACACACCCACACACGTGCACGCACACGCTCACACATTTCACAACTGCCATGCAGATGAGGAAACACATCTGATGTTTTTTTTTTTAAATGCAGGTGAGATGTAAATGGAGAACTTGACCAAACTGTTACCTATCTCCCTCCTACACACACATACACACACACACACACACTCTTGCACACACACACACACACACACACACACAAACAAGCACAGCCCTGTTAGAACTGGTGAACCTTGTGTCAGGAGCGCTGCACTCCAGCACAAACAAATAAAGATCTGTACTGTTTTCTGTACACCTGTGTGGGCTCTCTCTTCCTTCTCGCCACTTCCTCCTCCTGTCTCTGAAGCATCCCTGGGCTTCAGCGGTCCAGCAGAGCCATGGAAACCGAGCAGGAGGTCAGCAAGTTCCCTCTGGCTGTCATCCTACAGTGCAGAGGCAGAGTTTCACGCCCCACACCCCCCCTCCCCCGCGCTCTCTCTCCCTCTCTGCCTGTCTCTCTCCCTCCCCCCTCACTCCCACAGTTCACCTTCAGACCCTGATGAAGGACAGGTATGGGGCTATCAAGGACAGACAGCAAAGTCAAATCAGGACAAGAGGCTGTCACAGCCAGTGTGACAAGCCACAGCATAACAATCATATTACGCCACAATAAGTTATTTTAGTTTCATTATGCATACAGTATATGTATTTATATATGTCTGAATGAGGGGATGAGCCTCCATTGAATGTGTTTTTTTAAATTAGATGAATGGGAATACATCACACGAAACCCAACAGCTCATCATTCCAGAGGTCCTTTTACCTCCTGGACTCCTTCCAAAACTCAAAAAATGGTCCCCTGGTTCAAAGTGAGCATGGTCCAATTGCATCACCATTACTGTAAAATTCACATCTTATTAGATGATTTAGTGTACAAGGTACTTAGCCACTTACATATAAACTGATGAAACTGCAAAACAGGTACTGCTTGGAGGATAATAGGACAGCGTTGTGATGAACGTCTCATCTCCGGTAATATGTCAGTGAAGCTCTTGTGCTCCCTCTGCTGGCTGAGATTTAATAGACACACTACGGTGTACTACATTGTTGCTGAATCTGATTAATGCTTTCTAAGTTGCAGCTGAAAGGGGCTTCGAAAAAAAACATGTTTTATTTCTGTATTTACCACCAACTGCATGTCTTGAGTAGAAGTGGCTCAGGATAAGTTGCATATTTCCGTACCTAAAAATGACCAAAGACAAACGAATGAATTGGCATTTTGTTCTACGTGAATATGGATATCTGGAGTAGTTTGATTTCTTGAGAGTACAATTAAAGCAGCTTTAATCAATAGACACCTTGTCTCTACACAATTAAAGAAGCAAAAGAGACTTATACTGCATACTGCAAATATTGGTTGTTTTTGTTTCGCTGAATTTGGGTGTTAAAACATTAACGATGCATGATTGGCGTGTCTGGGTAGGTTCATATAAAATATCTTGTGGGTGAGATACAACTCGAACTTTAGGGGAAAAAAAACAGCGTAATACTACTTTTACACACTAGAGGGTAGTATTGGACCGCACAAAAGTGTAACTCACCGACCCTGCGCTCTTCATCAGAACTCTATCCTGTAGCGATACCATTTTAAAGTGAAAAAAATGGGTCACTAATCAGCTTACTCTGACGCGCAGCACAAAGCTTAAACAGAAGATAAGCTTACGATTGTGCATCTGTGCTTTGGATGAGGTCTGTGCAAAATATGCATATAATCAGTCGGTATGTGTTGGCCCTGCCACCCCCGATATGCAGAGAACCGGGGCCATCAGAAAGCGGACTAAAGGTGCTTACGAGAATTTTCTATAATTCCTGTTTATTTAACTTAGTGAGACTACAGCTCCTGTGTGTCGGTAGACTTGTCACCAATACTGTTACCTTTGTCCACGGCGCGGGACATCCTGAACAGCCATGCTTGAGACGCAAATAAGAAACCATCGCTGCGATACGGTGGAGACGTGCAAACATTCCCGAGCAGCGCCTGCAGCGATGCGCTGTCTCCACACGTTTCCCCGAACTGCGCTCATACCTGCCCTCGCCATCGAGTACAACTAAGCTTCAAAGGGATAGTTGGTCTCCTGCATTTCAGGTGGTACTTTTACATCATCAGTGACTGACCTGAGGCCAGTTCGTGTAGTGGGTACCTCCCAGGGTTCGGTGAGTTCAGTGTTATGCTTGTTTGGGGTAGGCTGGCTTTCCAAGAAATCGCTCGAGTGCGCGGTGCGTGACGTCACTGACCCTGTTCTGCGAGGACATTCGGTTTCAGGTTGTCAGGAGAATCAGGGATGCAGTCTAGACACTGTTGAATTGGTGACAGATGTTTTCAACTGTTTTTTTAGCATAGAGAACAAGAGCCTGGAAATGAAACAAACCAAACCCGAAGGTCAGGGCTTCATGTGCTACTCACAGGTGGATGGGTCCTGACACAATATCATCTGAGATTGATGAGAACCGCTCATATCGGGTCCTGATATGTTAAAATCCATCACGAACACCGACATCTGGACTTGTAACCGTTTATAAGGAGCACTATGGACACCAAGACCTTGCATAGTCAAGTCTAAAGAGACCATCCTCACCAGCAAACAGACAAATGAGTCACAGGCCATGATATTTTGTCAGCCAGACACTCTTTTTAATTTTATAGTATTCCATTATGGCATACTCACAGCCAAGGTAAGCACTACAAGTAGGAACATAATAAACACAGAAGAGATAACATGCGGAGATAAAATTACTGATTACAGGAAGGCTGATATGGGGGAAGATCATTTGCAAATGAACCTCGCACTAAACTAGTCACCTAGTCGCCATCCTTAGTGACTCTGTAACCACAACGAAGCTGATAAAAACAAGGGCAAAAAAATTACCACTGCGATCTTGCCCCACATGCACTGCCATTAGGCCCAACTCTGTTGACCCAGTTCCAAAAGGGGTACGAAATAACAAACGACAGACAGTGGCCTCATTTTTAGCACAACATAAGTCCGACAGAAGGCGTGATCCACCGAAACCGTCTGTTGTGCGTAAATGTTTGATTGAGTTCGCCTGGATGTGGTCCAGTCAGTCTGCGTATCGATAGATCTGGTGTTTGTGGCCAGATAAAGCAGATCATAAAAGCGGAAGATGCATCCCCCTACAAACGAATCTCAGGTACAGGTAAAGGTGAGGGGGAGTGAGGAGACAGCGTTATCACACGGAGGACTGGGGCAGCACAGTGCGGTGATTTGTGCATGAATAATTTGAATAATTCATTTGCTTTCCAGATGCCCTTACATGAACCATTTCACTCACTGACATATTTACTCATCAGTCATTTATTTATGGATGCATAAAGAAGCTGTTCACAGTCAGAAACTGATGCAGGTTCACCAGAGAAGATATAAAAACCTAATAGAATGGAAAATAAAAAAGGTAATTATATTATAATGCTAGAATTACAAATGTCAACATAAGGTCAACAAATGAGGTGACCAGATATTAAAAATTTTTCTCACACCAAGGACTCCAATATGTTATCTAGCCTGCACCTTGACATTCTTTTCCTCAAACGGGAGCGTGCTCCAGAACCGTCAATTACTTAGCGAAACATCGCCCTCTTGCGGTCAAAGACGCAGACTTTGACATTATGCCAATTGTGAGTCGTACCTTTTTAACGATTTAATTCCACAATAAAATGTTGATACTGGCGTTAATTTGCCACTGCTTACATTTTAAATCCAGGTGAGTTTGACGGATTTATTTTAGTGACACCCCTGGCGCTGATGCGACAGACAAGGGGAAAGAGCACTCAAGATGTGCTGTCAGAAAAGGTGAAGCATCGTTTCTAAAGATGCCATGTTGGCGTAAATTTTTAAAACACCGGTATGTGTAGATTGCATGCGAATTCCCTTATCATCAGAGGAGACGTTTTCTGAAATATAACGCTGATTGTGGTCTCCTGTTTATGCGCTTTAGAGCTAACCCCATAGGCTATGTCCGTCATTTTTTACAACAAAACCTATACGAACCTCATGACTGTTACATCATCCCCTGTATTTTTAGCACCGCGGATTCACTGCCAGCCCGCCCCCGAGGCACCGGCGGCGGTCTCCGTGTCGGATACCGTCATGTCCCCCCGCACCTGTTCGCGCGCATCATCGGTCCCATCTTTAGCGCGTCTGCGGGCGGCTGGCTGTCTTCATCCTGCCTTCCACTCAGTGAATTTCCTCCTGACCGCATTTTCACATTCCCAATTAAGCTTTAACAGCCTTTGTAGGGTTTTTATTATCGTATGTTTTAACGGGCCTTCAGTCTGCACCACTTTACCTTACCCGGTGCGTGTCGGTAAGTCGCCTGCAGTGAGACACACGACATTTAGGTAGTGTGAAAATGCGCGCTGAGTTTTGGCAGTTGCGCTTTGATCAGAAATAAGAACTTGACTGCACCGCCCAGATTGGGCGCTTTCAATAGAGGCAAATTTATGTTTACAGAAATGGGCGTTTCTGTAGGCTAATTTTGCTGTGAGAGTAGCTGTCAGCTTCAAAAGTAAGTGTGTGTGCGTGTGTGCCGTTAGAAGTGACCAGGTAGCTACACGATACAGCCTGAGACAGACTACACATTTTCCTAAGACGTGTTTTTGCGTTCATGCCACAATGGGTGAAGGGGGTATTTTAGGTACAGTAGCATTCACTTGTGTTTTTGCTGGTGGATCAAAGTTAGATCGCAGTCGATAATGGCCGAAAGTATGCGTGAAAATGACTGCAAAGCCAAAACGGGTTGTGTACGACAGATGATTCGTTCAGATTGGAAGAGATTCCTTTGGTCGTGGAGTCCGTCTTTTTCGGTCAAGCGCGACAGCACTGCCAAAATGTCTTTAGCCGGGTCCTATAGAGGTCTTGATCTGATTTGTGATCTAAAAATATGGCTGAAATAACTGTTGCAGTCCAAAACCATTGACCTGCTTAACTGCGTCGTGGAGGACAGTGTGTTAAAAGATACATCCTCAGATACACCTCCTCGGTTCTTTTCACACGTTTCATGTCGCAGCTCTACGATAATACCTTAACGTTCGTCTCTTGAAGGCCAAAACAACCCATCCATACCTGGCGTTTGGTTGTTTCTGCTCAAATTCAAATAATGAAACTATAACCTTGAAGTTATTTTTCACTCAATTCAGCAATACAGTGTCTCCCTTTATAGCGTTTCATTAAGAATCGCTAATTAATTCCTCCTCCGGGGAAACGCAAAGTGGAACAGCTAAAAATTAGTATCATAAGTCTATTCTGTTGATGAAGGGCGGTTCTTCTCCCCGCCCTTCCTGATTTAAATGTTACTGATAAAATGTGCTTCATCATCTTATCTGCGGCCCGGAAAAAAACAGACAGAAACAGCTGCAAGAATCAGACGTAAATTTTATTTACTCACACTGTACATATGGGGTCTTACCGACAGGAGTGTTAACCATGTCACCTATTAACACATGTCAATGGCACAGGAAAATAAAAGGCACAATTTCGTTTTGAATAAAAGAGACAGATGGACACTCCGTTTGCTTCCCTATACAAGAAAAAAAGCGCTGTAATACTGTTAATGCCATTAAAAAGGAATACAGTTTTGGGACATTTTTAAAACTGAAATGATTAACTCACCTTCTAAAACCACAAAGACTAGGAACTGATGTATTGCTTCATTGGAGGGGTTAGAATGGAGGCCTTTGATGTTTCAGAATTACACAGGTATGGCAATTCCACAAATGCGATTAAAAAAAAAATACAATTTAAATTGCTATTAGTAAACTAGAAATGACACAAAGCAGCACTTTGACCTTGAACTCACGCGAAGGTCAGGAGGTCATGCGGGGAGGCCACCAGTTGGAGTTTTCCCTTTTAAAAATGTTGCCTTCAGGTGCCCTTCTCACACAGGGTCACATAACCACGTGTTAAATGCATGATTCAACAGCTGATTGACTATCAAGGGGAAAAAAACAAAAAAAGATTATGGCTGGAGACAGGTGAGAATGAAGCTGTTTGTTATTCCAACACATGACAGAAGAGGCTTGAGAAAGCACCCTGGAGAGACAACAAGGTGGATCGTTTTTGTTTTTTTAAGCAGAGGCTGCTGCATACTTGTCAAGTAAAGTCTGCAGATCTGAAAGGCTACACCAGACAGGATGAGAAGCATGCCCAGAGTGTTTACACCCAGTTAAATCGCTCCCTCATCCCATAGCCTTTTCTGTAGTGACAACGGCTGAAAAGAAGTCCTTAAGCGAAACAGTGGACAGAGTTTGAGAAGATGACTTGTGCGAATGTTTTTCTCTGTACATAAAGGCATCGATGGAGACGTCACCTACACACACGCCCACACACACACACACGCACGCGTGCACACACCTCTTTAACTCCCTGTTCAGACAGCCACGCATCGCCGCCACCCCCACCCCCCCCCCCCTTCCAGAACATTCTCCAGCAGCTCCCAGCCATGCGTCCACACAAGTGCGGCGACAACTTCAGCCCGTTCGGTTTTTATGGCACAGAAGGCTACAATCGTTGACCGTTATAACATACAACCTACTAAAAAAAAGACAAACCAAAAAAAAAACAAAAAAAAACACACCACATAAATTATCAGTGACCTTCGCAGTCTGCTTTAGAGTTGCACCGATCTGACCGCAAGCTTTGGGTGGGGGAGAGTTCAGGAGGCTGGAGAGGTGATGCTCAACAGGGAGGTCTAGCCATCCTCTACCTCTACCCCCCCCCCCCCCCCCCCCGCTGCCGTTAACGGCACTCTGCTGAAAACAGAACCCACACTGCCAAGGCTGTAGACCCGATCTGTGACTCAGCCAGTCCAGAGGCTGTCTCCCCCCCCAGCCTACAGAGAGGGCCGGTCACCGCCTCACTCTATTTAAGGTACAAAAGTGATTGATTGGTTTGGACAGCAGAGTGACGCGGCCACTGCCTCCACAGACTGCCTCGTGTTTCTGGGCCTCCTCTCTCCACCCCTCCCCCCCCACCCCCCCCAACCATAATTCCCATAAACCCCTTCTTCTCCACGACAAACAGCCAGGCTGACACAATTTGGCTTGCCAACAATTAAAGCAGCTTCAACAAAGCCCAAATACCACAAAAAAAAATGTCAAAAAGGATAGGGTGTCACATGGGGAGAGCACACACCTCCCCTGGCACAGTGACAGAGATAGCCAAAACAAGAAAGAAACAAACAAAAAAAAAAAAGAAATTAAGGGGAAAGCAAAGAAAAAAAAAAAACATTGACACTCCTGTTACCAAGCGAGGCAACGCTCCAAATGCAGAGCTCGTAAACGGGTCGAAGCGGAACCCCCGCAGCCGGACGCGCGATGGTTCGGCTGACTGGAGCGGCGGTTTTGGCGGGTCGAGCTCTCTGAAGCCGTGCGACGAACGAGGCGTTGCCGATGGTGACGAGCGGGGGGTGCGGGGGGGACGGGGGGGCAGCATGGAGGCAGCCATCAGGAGCGCAGATTGGGTGGGTCTCCTCATTCACTCTCGTCCGGGTTCTGGGGGTCCATGATTTTAACGTGGGTGAAAGGAAAGAGGCCCCTCCGGCCGTTCACCTCCCCCTCCCACTGACCACTTATGTTCATCCGTGTCACTTTCACTATGTCACCAACCTGCAGGGGGGGCGACAGAGAGGGGGGGGGGGGGGGAGAGAGAGAAAGAAGATATACATTATATATCAGTCCTATTCAAACTGCATCAGCAACATTTGTACACTGCGATACCTACAGAATGATTACAGTGATGCCATACGCACAGATCAGACTGTTTTGCGTTGGTCTGCAGAAGGATTTTGTCAGTTGTGATTTCTACAGTTTGCTGCCTCATACGAACGAAAGCTATCGGCAAAAAAGCTATATTTGGCTATTACCAGTAGCTGTCCTTGAAATAACACTTTTAACATCTTTGAAACACCACACTTAGCTGGTAAAACTCTATGTACCATAGCTTCAGCTAAGTGTAATAGAAAAGTGCTTTCCTCACTCCTGTGACACGTGTCGAAACTCTGGCATTTCAGCGGGTTTGGAACAAGTGCACTTTCCACAAAAGCGTCATCTTCCAGATGCTGTATGCACATGTCCCTCTGGTATCATTCGCTTATTAATAAATGCAGCACAGACTGTTCTCCCAGACCTGAAATATCGCTATGTAGTTCAGCCTAATTTGTTCTCAGTGGGGAAAAAAAAAAGAAATGATTGAACTGGAGGCTAAGGCAAACCGAGAGCTGGTATGGAGGGCTGAAATTGGTATTACAGAGAACTGCACTCACTTTATTGGTGTACCAGAGCGCCTTGGCTTGTCCTGACAGCACACTGCATGGTTATAGCAAACCAAGAAACACAGTGAAATTGACTGGTGTATTACAGACTGCAAAGCCATAGGCAGTGAAAGTCCCACCTGCAGCCTAGGCAGTGACAATGGGAGCATTTCGGTCATATACAGCATGAACCGCAATACTCCATATTCACCACTGCTGCGTGCGATATCTCAGGTGTGCGGGATTGCTCAGGTGTGCGGGATATCTCATGTGGGATTGCTCAAGTGTGCGGGATTGCTCAAGTGTGCGGGATTGCTCAAGTGTGCGGGATTGCTCAAGTGTGCGGGATTGCTCAGGTGTGTGGGATTGCTCAGGTGTGCGGGATTGCTCAGGTGTGCGGGATATCTCAGGTGGGATTGCTCAAGTGTGCGGGATTGCTCAGGTGTGCGGGATTGCTCAGGTGTGCGGGATTGCTCAAGTGTGCGGGATTGCTCAAGTGTGCGGGATTGCTCAAGTGTGCGGGATTGCTCAGGTGTGCGGGATTGCTCAAGTGTGCGGGATTGCTCAAGTGTGCGGGATTGCTCAGGTGTGCGGGATTGCTCAGGTGTGCCATCACAACCATCATTCTTTCACTTTCACCATGCTATATGAAGGCTAAGCAAAGTGCTCACACTTTTAGGTCTGTTAATACCTTTGAACATTCTGGTTATCACTGATATGTGACCACATGTTACGTGCAACCTGTGTTACAGTGGAAAAACACAGCATGGTTCCTGGAGGTCATCCTGGTCATGTACTTTAAAAGATTTGTGCAAGGTTACCATATGAGTTCACTGCTACTCATCACATGTTGTAACAATGGCCTTCTCGGTCATTACTACCCAGAACACACAGGATCTTCACTTGACAGCGCTGGTTTCTTACACCAGGGAATCAAAAGAAAATGTTCCGAGTCACATTCCCAGAAAAAGAGAGAGACAGCGTGAGAAATTTCACAACCGGCTCAATATTTCACCATGACATGGGGCAAACCGCGTCAGAGATGTCATAACATCGCTGCAATGCCACAATACCGCTGCTGCCGGCCTTTGTGTAACAGCGAGCCCAGCCCATAATCTCCACACTCTGAGGCACATGACAAATATCCAGCCTTAAATACAGCAGATCTGTGTAACAAGGCTGCCGACTTAAGCCTATTTCCAGAGGGCACGCAGCCGAAGGCTCCAAAACCTGGCCTTGGCATTGCGCCTCACACAAACACACATGCATTTTTAATTACGGCAGAGAGACCGCTGTCAGAGGAAACCACTCTGGTCAATTTCAGACTTCTACTTGTGAATGAACCTGCGCTGTGAAGGTAACCTCCAAGCTGCCTCAGCCAAAGACAATCATCTGTAATCAAACACACAGGAATATGTGTGTAAAAACATGCAGGTTATGGACTATTCCACATCTCTCACCCATCAGAATTGCTTCATATAAACCTCTTTTTGAAAATGGATTGTGCTCTTATTTTAACTCTTAGCTAAAACCGCAAGCGCACAGATCAAAAGAATCTTAGAAATTAATGCAAGGTAGTGTTCCGCATTCCATTTTTGTTTCCAGTAGAGAGGATGAAAGACTCAAATGTTTCAGCATGCCGCTTCCTTCAGGGAAAAGACTGCTCTGTTGGGAAGGTGTTATCCAGTTGGTCTTGCTAGTCAGCTGGTATATAAGGACTTTCCCCAAGGTCTTTCACTAAAGAAGGCAGCGTGTTCAGATATTTCAGCCTAAACTTTGCAAAAAAAGGAAACTGCAGAGTGTGTATCTCTTCTGCGAATTTACATTGTCAGATGTTCTGTCTGGCGTTAATGTGAATTTCCACTTTACTTCATACTTCTACATCGTCACCATTGCTCTTCCAAATGTCTCCCAAACTGCTCCTCCTGCCAAGCTATTTGACATGATTTCCCAGGGTACCCATGTCCCCTGTGGCCATTCAGCTGATACCAGGATGGGTTAAACTGGAAGTTGAGGTTCTAGGCCCTGAAGTACTTTAAGGAAAACTAGGGGGTCGGGGTGCTATAATATTCATGTATGAGCATGCGTTTCTACAACTGAGGATATTACAAATGACACAAATAGTGCATAACGCTATGTGTCCTGTGAAAACAACAGCAATCACACACCACACACCACGGGTTCAGCCGTGACCTGATAAGCCGTGATCAACACCACAGTCATTATTACGCCCGTCCCCCACAGCGCCCTCTGGAGGCTGAGTGGAGTCCTGGCTCCTGGGACAGGATTTCCAGGCAGGCCTTCCTGCCCCCGTGCCCCCCTGCCCCTCGCCCCGCGGGCCTGCTGTCGTCCCCGGGATGCAGGCGCTGTTGACTCAGAATAATCCCACACATCATCTGCGCACAACAGCTGCCACGGCTCCAACACCAACACGGCTCACGCGGAGTGGGGCCGATTCCACCGGGATAAAAATAATTACTATAACAACGCCGCTGCTGTATTCCATTATAGCCACTGTCTCCCCACTACCTGATCACAGCGCTGCTGGGAGGTTTCCCCCACAGCCGCCCAGAAACCCGGCCGTATGCCAGGTACCCACTCAACTCCCTCAATCCAGTGCTGCTGTTAGTGAGTGATTATGATACAGAAGAACTTCTGCTGTTCTGAATAAATATTTGCAGGCTGAATTTGATTTAACAGCTGTGTAAGGGTTGTGTGTTCAAATCCCAGCCTAGACACTGCTAGCGTATTCCTGTGAATTATATGTCATATTAATAGACGTAGAAGCTCTGTATATCAGCCTATACCAAAAAATACGCACACCAAAGAGAACTTCTTCCCCCACTCTGTGAGCAAGATGCACTGGCAATAAAATTAGGATGTAAAACCATCTCTATTTAAAGGCAATCTGACGATGACGTTTTCATACGTTCCATCAAAAATGACTTAGAGCTCAGTGCAGACATCAGACTAAACAAAACAATAAAAGAGTGACCGCACATCAAGGGCACCCTGAGAACTGCTCATTGATTAGTCACATCTGATTAACAGGACTGACAGCACAATGCCGCTGGGGAACCCAGAGCACTCTCTTCACACCAGTGAGCCTGACGAGGGACAGCCCTGCGCTTTCTACGAAGGCATAGATGTTAATGCATCGCCCCCTCACCCTGTCACCCCCTCACCCTGTCACCCCCTCACTCCCTCACCCTGTCACCCCCTCACTCCCTCACCCTGTCACCCCCTCACTCCCTCTCCCAGTCAGCCCCTCACTCCCTCACCCTGTCACCCCCTCACTCCCTCACCCTGTCACCCCCTCACTCCCTCACCCTGTCACCCCCTCACTCCCTCACTCCCTCACCCTGTCACCCCCTCACTCCCTCACCCTGTCACCCCCTCACTCCCTCACCCAGTCAGCCCCTCACTCCCTCACCCTGTCACCCCCTCACTCCCTCACCCTGTCACCCCTCACTCCCTCACCCTGTCACCCCCTGACTCCCTCACCCTGTCACCCCCTCACTCCCTCACCCTGTCAGCCCCTTACTCCCTCACCCTGTCACCCCCTCACTCCCTCACCTTGTCAGCCCCTCACTCCCTCACCCTGTCACCCCCTGACTCCCTCACCCTGTCACCCCCTCACTCCCTCACCCTGTCAGCCCCTCACTCCCTCACCCTGTCACCCCCTCACTCCCTCACCCTGTCACCCCCTCACTCCCTCACCCTGTCACCCCCTCACCCTGTCAGCCCCTCACCCCCGTCACTCCCTCACCCTCTCATCGCATCACCCACAGCCATTACGGGCATCTTTCTGGCGGTCACACCGTGACTCTGCGTTTTTGCTTCCTCACCGCAGAGTCAGTGAAATGAGTCCAGGGCAGACCTGGAGGTGCCCAGCGGAGCCACGCGGCCTCTACACGGCCCACCGTGAAGTTCAATATTTCACCAGTGAGCACACGCCTTTCGCTGATTCTGCACATGTTCACTTCGCTCTGTGGACCCTGTAACCCTGTACTTTGCAGCACAGCTTTATTGACAGTTGTCAGTCCCCCCAACACCCCACCACCACTTAGGACCTGCCACTGTACTCAATATTATCTCCAGCCCCACTGATTTCAGGGCTTCCATTCATCTCCACTAAGGGCTGCCTACCTCGCAGTTCAGACATAGGAAATTGACAGCGGCCTGATGGATGGGGATGTGGCCTTCCACAGGCCGAGATGTTCGATCGGAGGAGCAGCCATTCAAGCATCGTCATACTATACAGTGTTTTTACTCAAGATTCAGCTTTCGTATAAGCTGTATCTGCCCCTGAGCACCATGCAGCCCCTGCGTCGTTTCGGGTATGCCGGTGCAGGGGCTCCAGGTGTCATTTGATCAGACTATTCCATTACATTACATTACATTATTTTCATTTA
The DNA here is from genome assembly GCF_013368585.1 of Megalops cyprinoides. Taxonomy (NCBI): domain Eukaryota; kingdom Metazoa; phylum Chordata; class Actinopteri; order Elopiformes; family Megalopidae; genus Megalops; species Megalops cyprinoides. Next base: position 38,950,584 of record NC_050587.1, on the reverse strand, counting down.
GCAGACGCTCTTATCCAAAGCAACTTTACACGGGTTACAAATTTTACATGTTATCCATTTATAAAGTTAAGTACCTTGCCCAAGGCTAAAGCAGCAGTACACCAGCAGGGAATCGAACCGGCAACGTTTCAGTTGCAAGTCCTGCTCCTTACCGCTGTGCTACACTGCCACAGTGTTGTTACAGTTTAGGGATTTCTCACTAGATGCAGGCAACATCGACACGGGTAAGAGCTGTCCCTGTGTAAACCAGGGAGTAGCACAGGGCCCACACAGAGATCAGGGCAAGCGGGGGGGGAGGGGGGGGGGGTTCGGTCAGAGGGCGGCCAGGGTACCTCCAGCGCCAGGGCGGTCTTGTCGTAGGCACAGGGCACACGCTTCTGGATGGCCTTGGCCATGACGGGCCCGTTCTGCGTGGAGGGCAGGGGGTTGATGATGGCGCCGGGCGTGGCGGGCGTGGCGGGCGTGCCCGGCGTCTGCGTCTGCGGCTGGGCATAGGCGTGCGCCGGCTCTGGGATGCCGTAGCTGTTGGAGTTGCGGCCGCCTGGGAACTGCTGCTGCTGCTGGTGGGCCGGGGGCCGCACCAGCTTCTCCACGTAGGGGACGGGGATCATGCCCACGCGGCCCTCCTTGCTCTTAGCGCTCCACCACTGCTCCTCCGGCTTGTCCAGGATGATCAGGATCTCGCCCTTCTTGAAGGGCAGGTCCTCGGCGTCGCTGCCCGTAAAATCGTACAGAGTCCGCACGTACTCCAGGTTGTCCTCCGGCGGCCCCATGGCGGGCACAGGGCTGGCACTGATCGCCGGGTTCGGGTACCTGAGGGGGCAGGGGTCACAGTCCAGCTTTAAACAACAGCCAATCACGACCCTCAATCATACAAAACAAGCAATGCAAACAATCCCCCATCTGTTAGAATACTGAAGCGCCACTCAGCAACAGATAGAAAGAGAAAGAAATCTTATTCGAGCGGTAATTAACGACTCTGTTGGTATCATAGGGAATTCATTAAAAAGGTGTTAACATGCCACGCCCCATTAATCATTGCAAGTCATTTAAATGGCGGTTATTACGCAGTAATTCATCCCCTGTCAGGGGACCGTGCGTTAGTGCAGTGTTAGTGTTCTTCCTTCACGTGTGCGGTTCTTGCACAAGCCGGGCGGATTAGGACCAAACTATGTGTTAATGTGATGAAGGAATGCGGACGGCGCTGTAGCAAGCTGCAACGCGACTCCGCTCAAACCTCGTTAAATGAATGAATCGGTGGCTCTTAACCGCAGACCAATGGGCCGGGGACACAATCGCGGATCACATCCAGATTTAATTGCCGATAACAGCTTGTCATGTAAACCAATTCACAGGGGGGTCGGGAATATTCTTCCTGTTCAAAAGCTCAAGGGCGCTCGTTTAGTTTTACAGCTTTTCAGAGCGTCCATCTGAACGTCTGCCGAGCGTCTGGTGAATCACAGCGTTATGCCAACTGTACTGCTGTCAGGTTTATTTTCAACTCTGTGATCAACACAAAGGCCTAAAAATAACAATAACCATCTAATTTCTTGCGGCGCGCACACGCAGCTTTGTAGTAGTCATCCTATTTTGTGAATGGGAAAAGGGAAGCTCGGGTTTACGATACAGGAACTAATGACACTGGCGCATAAATGCCTGCCATAAAGCCAAATTCAAATTTCTTGAGGGAACTTTTGCAAAGAATACGTACCTAGCGGCTCTATACCACATATTCCATGTATACGTGCACGCAGTCTTAAACAGGCAAGTGGCACATGCAGACACCGCCAGACAATTTGTGCAGTTCTTACCTGGGGGCAGGCTCGATCAGAGTTGTCGTGTCCAAGTAATGAATCTTGTAGAATTCCAAGAGTGCCGGAAGGTGCTCGAATTCCTGGTCGCCGATTTTGAACTTCTTGCTGGGTAACGAATTGATGATATAGTGGGACACTTTTGAATTTTCGGACACCGACAGCACGTAGTCACCGGGACAGGTCGAAGAATCCCGGACTAAAAACATGCCGTGCCGCTGACCCTGCAGTCTGTTCTGCGCCTCCTGTCGCGACACCGGCCCGAAATACCAACTGGACCGGTCCGATGAATCGAACCGCGCTGACGACATGGTGGGAGCGGGATAAATTAACTAACGTTAGCTACACTGAAGAGCAACAATCACAGATATAATAAAACAATAAATAAACACGGAGATCAAAACAACGCGGAGATGTAACAGGTATGGGTAGGATTAGGTTCTGCTCCTTGGATTTAGACAGCGAACTAATCTTAAAGACAGGGCAGGGTGATCGGCCACCCCAAACCCTTCAAAACTGATTTATAACCAAAGGCGGCAAGTCGCTATAATGTTAGCATTCACTGTAACCTGACGTCTTACGGGCAAGCTCTGGCTAGCTCGGGCCAAGTTTGAAGCATTATGCAGCGTTTCCAAATTTGCCTAGCCTGCACGTTGCTTATCAAAAAATAAGGTTTGTTAGATACAAGCATATGCAATGCCAAGACATACAAATTCTAATTCAGGTTCCCCTTTTAGTTCCCTCTTCCGAGAAAAAGTAACCATGTAGCCAGCGAGCTCATGAAACATATCTCCAGCCAGTGTCAGCCCGAAACAGAAAAAGGGGTTACTTCAACGAGCCGCTTTCCATGTCGCGACGATGTTGCATCGGCGGTCGCAAGCAACGCAGCACGCGCTCCGATATTTCTTTGATCGTAACGGTAAAGCTAAAGTAGGCGAAAGATGTATTTGAAATCCTTTCTTGACTCCCGAAAGTCTTCAGAGGCGCTAACAAAAATGGCGGCCTTCAACACGTCTCCACACAAAAAAATGAATTCGGCAATAAGTCGCCGGCACCTCTGCGTCAATCTTTGAAAACGCCGAACCCTGCTCAGCCTCGCGCGCGTCTGCGCTCGTGTAATTCTTCCGATCCGCGCGAAGCTCCAGCGATATATTTTTGCTGCCTCGCGCACCTTGTTGATATCGGGCTGCGCTCTCGCGACCTACAGGCAGAATGTGAGAAATGGCGGAGCGAGGGCGGGTCCGCGCGCTCCCACAGCCTCCCTGCACGTCGCTGACGCCTCGAGCGGGTGTTGCACAAACGCCGTGAATGCTTTCAATTTGAGCTCGCCGAGCTCCGCACACTGCACCGACAAACTCCCCAGCGCAGACAAAGCATGAGCAAACCCCACTGCTCATTCAGCCGTTCAGAAACTTAAGTGAAGACTCAACGAATCTGAAAATCCTTTTTTGAGTAAGCAATTAATTTAAGTAATTTCCCACTGCAATAAAAGGCCGGGCTCTTTGTAACAGGATGTGCAGAAAATCTGTAAATCTCCAGGAAATCGTACTCTCACGCATTCTATTACTTTGTTTTGATATTATACGTGTTACTTCTAGTGGTTTCAAGTAGATGCTAAAGGACAGCTTTGGGTGTTCAATAAAAACTATCATATAGTTTTACAGAATTAGAAATCATATATATTTCTAACTAATTCTTGGATTTGACTTTAACTTTTGAGACATATTACAAAGTAGCTCCTAGGAGATCATTAAGTTGGAAGTACATGTCAATGTCAATGTTACCCATCAAGTACAGCTCTGACAACTCTAATTTATAAATGTCAAGCGGTACTTTTCTGATAGATTCTTGCACAAAATCACCCAAGACATATTTTAACACTTTGTGTTAAGTATGATTCCAGGAGCTGGAGAACAGTGGGCACTTGTGCACTTCTCAAGCTGAGCATCCAGTCCAGGCCTGAATATTATTCCTTCCTAGTGGCCTCCTGGCACTGACTAACCGCCATCAGTGTGGCCTTCTGCAGAAGCACAACAAACACTTCAAATGGGACGTGTAAAATTTGGATGCAGGAGGCGTACCCGGGGATCCTCCAGAGGGGCCATGCAAATGAGCAGGAGAGACAGAGGAACACGAGAGGTTGTTTTGAAAAGCTCCACACCAGCGCGGTCCATATTGAAATGTGAGAAGAAGCGAAAATAAAAAGGGGGTCAGATGAGCTTGTCTCCTCCTGTCCCACTGAGAGATTGAGAGAAGAGGAAGAAAAAAAAAAAGATCTTTGAGTTACCAGGCCGGATGAAGCATCTGGACGCCTGCCTGGGTTTCAGCGGCACAGTGTGGGCAAACCTAAATGGATTTGCACCCACTGGTTCTTAATGGGCTGCGCCTGCCAATTCCCACACAGTTGCACCAGCTCAGTGGTGCAACAAATTGGATGAGAACAGTCAAGTGTAAAAACAGCCCTCGTACCTTGGGTTCCTGATGGCCAGAATATTTCAAATGTGTATCAGTACACACACAGACACACTTATGACACACACACACACAAATAAATACACACATTCTCACACTCATTTACACACACACACACACATACTCCTTCCAGCAATTAACTTTTCAGAGTGCCTCATGAATCTGCAGAGTATGACTTAATTTCAGTACTTCATCCAGGTAACCTACAATATTGAGATTATCCAGGATTAAATGAATGTGAAGATTTTCAATAAAGTGGGAGTAAGGGGCATGTAATTTACCTCAGCTTAACCTACAATAATATGATTTCTTTTTTTCTCAGGAACATAGATTAGGCCCTTTGTACAATCACAGGAAAATAAACCCCAGCTGTTCAGGTTTCAACATGAGTGGATGTTCTGACAGGGAGCAAGCATTTTTTTTCCTACCATATGTATATGGGGAAAATCATCCTATCTTTCCAAATCTGACACAAAAGTGGAAACACCATGTTACTGCACATGTGTGGCAGCAGTTACTGATGGCACCTTATCAGAAGGTGCCAATCAGCAGACCATAAGAAAAAAAAAGGAAAAGCACACGTGATATTGCAAAACTGTAAACCCTCTTTGCAATGGAAAGCCTCCTGAAAAGACGTTAGGCTCACTGTCGATTTCTGTGCGGCCAGAAACTGCCTATGCAGACAGCAGTGTGCTTTCAGAGGTAGTTATCTGAAGTTCAAAGCAATCGATAATGGGGAAGGTATGGTGCTGCAGTTGGAATGAAGTAGGTCAGAATGACCTACATCTTGGCCCCCTGAGGACATAGCTCTAACCGTGCCAAACTAAATGGGTGGTTAGGGAGTTAAAATGAAACATGTTACTGTGTGTCGCTCCCTTTGGCCGTGACACCCATAGCTCTTTCTTGCTGTGCAACACGAGCATCTCACATCCTCGCAGCTTTAGTGTGTAACTTCTTACAGATCTGTCAGCTTTCAGAATAGCCCTGTGAGCTGTACTAGTAACTCGCTTTATTGGCTACAAGGGCAATCTCAACTATGGTGTCTGCAGTCTGTCAGGGTCCCTCTTGTAGTATCATCTCTGCTCTTGTCTTCTGTGTATGTATGTGTGTGTGTGTGTGTGTGTGTGTGTGTGTGTGTGTGTGTGTGTGTGTGTGGAGTTATGCAGAAACCACATTCCACAGCTCTGCTGGGGCTAGCTGATCTATAGACTGCACTTCAGTGATGTCATTCTCAGAATATATTACAGCTTTCCTTTAGATGCAGTACAAGAGAAAGGTGTAAATACTTTAATATACAGGACGCATTTCTGAGGAGCCCAAGTTCACCAAAGCTACACCTTAACAGCAGTCCCCTGATGAAAAAGCAGTATGTGTAAGTTAATGATCAAATTCAAATGCATAAACATACACCATCATTTAAAATAGAAATATCAATTACTAGTGCTACATATATGTTGCCAATTCATTAAGGACCCCTAATGATTCTACTGTATACATAATATTGGCAACACAGAGGACCAAAAACATCAGAGTCTGGTCTTGAGGGAACCCACTGTTGCAGAAATAGGAAAAATACCCTGTTAGTAGGGTCAAACAGCAAATGTTCACTGCTGCACAATTCACACTCATCGTTGACTATGACATGAAAGTCAACCATATTAACATAATCTACCATACCCATATTAGCCTCTGTTTCAGGAAGTAAAGCATCTCTATTTTAATGGTGAAATTGTTCATGCTTATCACCCCCCACCCCCCGCCCAAAGAAGTTGTGACCAGGGATGGCATTTCAAAATTAAGAAGGAAGCAGGAAGTTGAGAATCAGAAAATAAAGTTCAACGAGATCCTTGCGAAATAAGGAAAACTTTAAAAAGTGTTACGTCAGCCCTCCAGCTGCATTTTCATGTTCTCTACCTGCTGTATTTATTTAGTTTTTTAAAATGTATACATGTGCACACACACACACACACACACACACACACACACACACACACACACACACTCACACGTGTGCGCACACACACAATCATCCATACACACACATAGACATGATAACTACGATTGACAGTCACATCCTTCATCATTGTTGGTCTACAAGACCCTCTGTGACTGTCCCTCCCTTGCTGGCCTAAGCCAAAGCAGTTGCCAGGCAACCATCCAAGCCTACAGAATGGGATTTGTTCATGCCTGATTCCAGGAGCGCTCTGGATTCAGAGAGAGAGAGTGCAGGCTGTGAGTCTGTGAAGAGTTCACTGATGCAACACCAATGCAGATGGGCAGGCCTTTGTGTGTGTTTCTATGGACTCCCCTGCTTCTGCCCCCCCACCCCCCCCCCCCCCCCCCCAGCTGCCAGGATTCTGTGCAGAGGATCTGGAACACTGAGGCTGAGAGGAACAGCAACGCTCGCTGACATCTATCCTAGGTCGGCAGTGTAGCGTAATGGTAAGGTGCAGGGTTAGTAACTGAAAGGTTGCTGGTTCGATTTCCCCACTGAAGAACTGCTGCTGTATCCTTGGGCAAGGTGCTTAACCTACGATTGCCTCAGTAAATCTCCAGCTGTACCAATGCATGTCATATGAAAATTTTAACCTATTCAAGTTGCTCTGGATAAGAGTGTCTGCTAAATTGCAATAATGTAATGTACCAGCCCCTGATGAAACAGGAAGCTGTCAGCCATTGCCTGCAGTTGACCGGGCTGCACAGTGAGAGGAACCTGGGCTGAATTGCTGATGCTTCTTTTCTGAGGTTCTCCAGAGCATTGAGCACTTTGCCAGTTCTCCCGAAGACACTGGTGGCTGGAAAGGGATCTCCGTTATGTCTGCACCCTCTAGTGGACACAACAGGCAGCTGTAACTAGATTTGCACTGTTTCCCTTGCAAAAGAGGAGAGATGTCAAAGGCTCCTAAAAGTCTCAGGGCAAATGTACTGTATGTGTCTGCCTGCATGCTGAAGCAACACACACATTATACAGGGGAAAACATTATAGTCTCCCTGGCAAAAAAATGACATGTGATAGCTGATGAACAGCACGATATAAAGTTCTGTTTCTCCACTATAACAGTAAGTTATAAAGAGAATAAACATACAGAGAATAAACCCCAGAATTTCAAATGCGACTAAAGGAATTTGTCACGGTTGTGGTACACAAGCCAGACACCCACGTTGGTGGCTTTTGGTTTCAGTTCTCATGGGCAAAGAGTGCAATGATGTACAATCCTGACAGGCAAGCTCTTATCAGCTCCGACAACCAACCACACAGAGAAGGTTTCACCCCCGCCTGCAAACCAACTCCTCTGCCGCACTCAAACCACACAGCTACCCAAATAAGTTAAAATACATTTTAAAAATGATGCCAAATGTTGCTGTGCTACAAACATACAGTGGCTTCCTGCCTAATGATGCCTGTACACTCTGCTAGTCTGTCTATAGCGGTATGTGGCCCCAACCCCAGGATAAAGGCACTTTTACCCAACAGTCTCAACGCAAGCAGTGTCTCTCTCTGCCCTCTCTCTGCACTTTTTGCCCCAACCACCTCAAAGTGCCACCTCCTTTTAATTGCCGCTGTTTCTCTCTGCACCCCCATTCCCCGCCCTGGCCTCAGAGTCATCCGCAGAAGCCGCCGCGCGACTCCCCCGCCACCTCCCACAGCTCCGAAAGCTTCGCAGCACACGAAGAAAACAAGTATAAATAGACTGCGGTTTGAGTCAACCCTGCCGCGAAACAGCAGAGGAGCTGCAAGCTTCTAACCTGGGCAGGAAGTGCGCTTTCTGGCGGTGGCAGATCACGGACGGAGAGGAAGTGAGCTCTGATCTGGAGCTGCTAACCCTGGTCACACATTCAGCAGGGCTGCCACTGTAACGGCCGCCCTTTGTGCTGAGGCGAAACAGCTTTCCAAATAAAAATAATCTCCCTCATACTTGTGGCCTTTCATGATATTGAGATACATTCTCTATGCATAACAGCCGATGATCAGTTGTTGAATTGAGTGTTTCTGCTGGCAGTGTATAAATCAACTTTTTTTGTTCCGCAACTACAATACTTCAAGTCTATGACATACGCAGCTTTCCATGGGATGCTTTGGGTGCATTATACCTTTGCTTAGCAGATGGCCTTACATACCTTACAGTTTTTACATGTCATCCATTTATAATGCTGAATATTTACTGAGGCTGTTACTGAGGGTTCTGTTTTTTGCCCAATGGTACAACAGCAATGACCCCATTGGAAATGTCCCAACAACCTTCGGGTGAGAAGCCCTGCTCCTTTTCACTACATCACCCCGCTGCCCAAACAGCAGAATCTAAACCGTTGGAAATTCACAGATAAAAATGTTTTTCAATAGATAAAGAAGGCCTAAGCTGTCCCAAACGTGTCAACAAAGTGAGCACCTACCCAACATGCCCAGGGTTAAGAAACAGGGAAGGGCCTTAAAGGCGAACTTGGCAAACATCCCATGTACAGTAAACTCTTTCTTAAATTTTGTTTGTTCACTGAAAAGCTCTGCTTTTATTTAAAAAACTAAGAGCAGAAGCTGTGTTTATCCTCTGTGATTTCCTAACCAGCTTCATATAGACATATCGACATACTGAAAAAAAGATTAATTGATTTAAGTTGGAAAGTGTTGAAAAGAGTTCATTCATATAATGCGGACAGGAGATCTCATGCAGTGATGACATAATGTGACATTGTGGAAGGAAACTGAGAAATCTCTGCTTTGAAACATGCTCCTTCCTTTTTAACATGCATAGCTACTGAAATGTGAGGTAAGAAACTGCGTGTTCGACTTTTTACACATTTGGTGAAGCTATGCTTTTTAAGCTCCCAAATGTCGGGGCATAGTATTACAAATGTATTACCAAAGGACGTTTGTCCAACAAAACCAAAGGTGATTGGAGATCATCCGAAGGTAGCCAAGAGGCCGAGACATGACCCTAATAGCATGTAGACGCGCGGAGACACATGGATATTTCAACAAACCTGAACATTCTGAAAGCAACATGAATCAGTGTGGAAGAATGACCTGATAATAATAATTACATTTTTATGATCACAGGTTTCAGAGTGTGGCTAGATGTAATTTATTCCGTGTTCCATTTTACATACCTTTACATTTCATTCTATAAGTTATGGTTTTTTCAGCCATGGGGAGAGATGCCATATCTCTGGGAGTTAAAAGGACCAGTTGAATTTTGATTGTGTTAAATTTTAATTAAAATATATTAATTGTGTAGTTTGGGCTATTTTGTGTCTATCGCATTAGAACAGGTAAACAAAGAGTGGTGTTGCTGTACCCAGTACCACGTAATTACAGTGCGACTTTTATTTTGACAAACATACGCCGGAAGTGCATTTTTGTAGCCTGATTTCACTGCTAGCTAGCCATTAGCCTCCTAACGACGGTGACAATGGAGGTGCCAGGACAGGACAGCGAATGGAGGAGTCCCGCTTTTCGACAGAAAGTAGTGGCACAAATGTAAGTGTTGTGATTCTTATATCTACATTCTAACACCCTTTGGATTTCAGGCATTAAGACGCGACTTTTTGGTATAACGCCGTCAACCAGAGACTCAACGTAGGCCGCACAAGCATCCTGGGTGTCGCGGTCAGCTAGCTGGCCGGTTTGAGCGGTGGAAGTTTTGGGGAAACATGGGAGCCTAAACAGCGTACATACATTCGCTCCAGAATTTAACAATTGCAACACAGAAATTATTTTGGCGGAGAGGGACAAATTTTACTAGCTTAAGCCACGCATCACCGCAGGCAGCGTGTGGCTACATAACTTGATAGCTGGTTAGCTCAGCAGCGTTTTAAATGAATTGAAGTAGCAAATTGGCTAGCTGTAATGAGACTATCAAATCCGCAGCCACCTGATTTCATTCAAAGCTAGTTAGCTAAGAATCAATAACCTGTGCTGACTTGAGCTGGATGGATCTCCGAAGCTGCACGCTACGATGGTCGGTAAGCTAACGAGCTGTAATCAGCGCAAGATAGCCATCTCATTTCAGTGTATAGAAATGCATTTTCCATATTTTGCCTGCTGGTCAGGCAAAGACTACTTGTAACTAAGATTTTCCCATGTGTAGGACAAAATTATATCTACGAGATATCGGACTAAAACTATTTTCAAGATCTGCAATAACATCACCAGCAAATCCTTCATGTATTAAATTTCCATTGTGTGGGTTATGAACCCAGGGTTATAGGATATAAACCTGGTCCAGTAGTTGGTGTTTTAATGCTGTAATTTTTTGTGTTCACTAAGCTTTATACGTAAGTGACACACTTAAGTGAACAGCCTTGTCCAGCGATGCGCGGCTGACGGCTGCATTGTTTCCCGTTCGTCAGTATGAGGTGAAATGGTTAGGTGAAAGTTATCCTGTAAACGTTACTGTAATCACCGGCTACATCAATAAACCGCAGTAACGCATACACACTAAGACGACTGGTGTAGGCTTATATCTAGTTTTACCTGTGCGCGTTGGTTGACGCTCTTTCATGCTCCTGTCCAACAGCTGACTGACATCTGAGGGCTTCAAATTGAGCTAAATTCAGAGTACACACACACCCGTGCATTTCTGGCCAGTCATAGCTGCCAGTAGCTGGCATTTTTTTTTTCAACTTTAATGTTGGTCTGACCGAAGATGATCTCATTCAGGTATTCGGGGAAGCTTGTGTGCGCTCATGTAGTCTCCGTTGCCCACATGCAAAAATAGTAAAGATCCATCACAGAAGCACTGAAAAGATGAGACTAACCTGTCGTGGATAGTTTTGAAGTCTTCTTGCATAACCTTTCCCAGTCACAATTTGTGTGTGTGAGTTCTAACAGTGATGACGCGTTGCAGTGCAAGTCACAGGTGAATTTCCTCCTAACAGTGAAGATGCCATGCGGAAGGCAGGCACCGCCCACACCAAATCCAGCAATGACATGGAGAATCATGTCTTCGTCAAAGCCAAGTCTAGGGTGAGTAATATTCTGCAGCCGTAACTGGAAATGAATGAAGTGCATTGTGTTTTAAAGTTGTTGCAATTAAGTTGAATTACCTGTGTGACATTAATTTGTGTTTGATGGACAAAAAATGCAGGATGAATACCTGTCCCTGGTTGCAAGACTGATAATTCACTTCAGAGACATCCGTAAGTATGCGTTTGTGTCAGTCACACGTTTCTGTCGTGGCAGTAACAAACATTTCTTTAGGATCAGGGGACAAGCTTTCCTTAACATTCCAATGGCTTATTATCTGATCCCAAGAGCTCTTTTTAAACACTCTAACCATGTGGGACTTCCTGTTGGGAAGTGACTGGGGTTTTAGCCTTGTGTTCATCCTCTGACACGCCAGTGAGTTGCAGGCATTCTGAGTCGAAAGTTAATGTCTGATGCAGCAATCTGATCTTTTTAGTATGTTTTGTGTCAATTTGATGCATAAACATTTCCTCCCTGGTGTTGACTCGATGTCCGTTTGTTTTGCAGATAAAAGGGCACAGGGAGGCCCAGGTGAGTTTGCGCAGTCAGAGCGTGTTCTGAGATCCGGCACTGCGCAGGTGAGTTTGCGCAGTCAGATCGTGTTCTGAGATCCGGCACTGCGCAGGTGAGTTTGCGCAGTCAGATCGTGTTCTGAGATCAGGCACTGCGCAGGTGAGTTTGCGCAGTCAGATCGTGTTCTGAGATCCGGCACTGCGCAGGTGAGTTTGCGCAGTCAGAGCATGTTCTGAGATCAGGCACTGCGCAGGTGATGTTTGCAGAGTTACCCGTTAAGCATAAGATGAGTTAAACCACAAATCCCACGGTTTGGCAGCAGGCTGGGTTCAGTTGGGGCTGGGGGAGCTTAAACAATAGGGATTATTGAGATTGTACCATTGAGAGAGGTTTGGTGCTGCTGTTATTGTTGTGATTTGGAGTTGAGCGTGAGGGCTGATTTCCCTGCCTGTCTGTTTCCTCTTCCTGTGCCAGACCCCATGAATGCGCTGCAGAACCTGACTGGTGTAGGAACAGCAGGGTCAGGAGCGATGGGCATCGGGCCCCGCCCGACGGGGGCCACCATGGGCGGGATGGGGGGGCTGGGCCAGATGCAAATGGGCCAACACCCAATGCAGGGCGTCGCTGGAAACCCCCAGTCTAGTGAGTGTGTGTGTGCGCGCGTGTGTGTGCGCGTGTATGTGTGTTCTGTTTCTTAGCATGCCTTACACACCAAGGAGCCTTTTCCACTGATGCATTTTGCAGTAGTGCTCAGTGGCGCCTTACCTGTACCATGTGCTGCAGCAGTGTGGCTCACTCTTTGCAGCTCGATCCTGGGGCCTGCTTTTATTTCTGTTATGTGCGCTCAGTGCTCATGTAGAAACCAGTGGAACCATTTTCAAGTTGCTTGAGCTGTACGACTCCAGTGAGTACTTCACTGTGCAAGCAAAGTAATTCTGTCTGGCCAGTGCCGACCCGGAGCAGATGGGCTCCTCCTCTGAGCCGGGTTCTGCTCAAGGTTTCTTCCTGTTAATCGGGGAGTTTTTCCTTGCCACTGTTGCCTTAGACTTGCTCTCAACTTGTGTTGTAAAAAGCGCTGTACAAATAAATTTGAACTTAACTGAATTGAATTGAATTCATTCATGTAATTCACAAATGGCGATGGTTGAGGAAGGGCTCTGTCTCTGTCTCTTACTGGTGCCGCGTGGCACCCTGGTTCATTGGTTGTCCTCTGTCTGGCCTGCAGTCGCAGCACCACCAATCCCCATGCAGCCCATTGGCCAGCAGCCTCACCAGCAGCCTCAGCAGCAGTTCCAGCAGTACCAGGTGCAGCAGCAGCAGCAGCAGACCGCCATGCAACAGCAGTCAGCCATGCAGCAGCAAACGGCCATGCAGCAACAGGCCACCATGCAGCAGCAGTTCCAAGTGCAGCAGCAGCAGCAACAGCAGCAGCAGCAGCTATTAAAGCTCCACCAGCAGCTGCAACAACATCAGCAGCAAGCCCCAAACCAGCAGCAGCAACAGAACCCACAGCAGGTAACAGTGAAGGCTTGCACACTGCGAGTACTTTTTTTAATGGACCCATAGATTTTTTTTTTTTCCTTCGCTCTCGTGTGTAAGAGTGTGCATGTTGAATGCCCTGAAAAGGCCAGCACTTCTTTTGCTTCTTAACCTTTTAAAGCTTTTCTTCACCCTCTGATGCTAAGAATAACTCTGTTTTTTTTTTCTCTTTTTCTTTTTTTGTCGTTCCTTCTCTTGCCGTTTCTGCGCAGTTGCGGCTACAGCAGCAGCAGCAGTTTGTCCAGCTGCAGCAGCAGCAGCAGCAACTCCAGCAGCAGCAGCAGGCCCAGGCCCAGGCCCAGGCCCAGGCTCAGACACAGGCCCAGGCGCAGGTGCAAGCCCAGGTGCAAGCGCAGCAGGCCCAGGTGCTGCAGCAGCTGCAGTCCCAGGCTCAGGCGCAAGCCCAGGCCCAGGCTCAGGCCCAAGCCCAGGCCCAGGCCCAAGCCCAAGCCCAAGCCCAGGCCCAGGCCCAGGCTCAGACACAGGCCCAGTCCATCCAGCACATGGTCCAGCCTCCCCAGACCCAACAGCCTCCCTCTGGCCAGCTGCCCCCGCACTCCCAGCAGCAGCCCATGGCCCCTCAGTCCCTGGCCGGGCAGATGGCCTCCCAGCATGTCCCCATCGGCTCGCTCAGCCAGCCACACCAGCAGATAAAGGCCCTGCAGGTATGACTCCCCAGGAAATGCCGCACCCTAGAACCGCTGTTCCCCAGACCTGCTTTTCCCGCATTCGCACAGTCCTAAATGGAACCACAGAACTGCGCTACGGAAAAGGACCTGCCTACTGAAAAGGTCTGTTGCGCAGAGTATTGTCTACCTGTGGAGTTTTCACAAGGGTTTGGCCATGTCATGTTTTATTACAATGACTTGGGGCCTCTTTTTGGACAGGCTCCTGCAAAGTTACAGAGTAGAATTTTTCACAGCTGACAGTAGCCTGTATAGTTATGCCTTGGGGAGAATGACTTTATATTGGTAGTAATAGTTTTTAAGAAAACACTATACCCTTCTGTGGGATGTCCTCATTTTCATTTCAATTTTAAAAATTAATACCTACTGAGCAGTAGCAAATCAATACACATACATAATTGATTAAACTTAAATGTGTGCAATATTAAAATAATAAAATGCATTTTTCCCCACTTTCCAATATCTCAGGCTGTAGTTTGATGCACTTTGTGCTCATAGAGGACATAATCCCTTCAAATGATTGTTGAGATAAAATGGATACTGTGCGACATTTGAACATGTATTTGTGAGAAAATTATATATTAAATTTACTGATTCATCTGAGATTGCTGTGAAGCCCAGTATCACGGTTAAATAGTGTTTTACAGTTTGATGCAGAGTATGGGTGCAGAATAGTGTGTCAGTCGTACATACAAAATAAATATGTACACTTATGTCAAATTTGTAATTGGTTTGTTTTTGCGTTTTTCCGCAAATGAACTATAAGTATTGTGAAGTAGTTTAAAGGAAAATATCAGAGAATAATGGAATATCGGAGAAAAATGGAAAAATTGCAATTGACTATTTGAAGAACAATTAAAAAACAGAACCTGAGAATCAAGTGCATATGCTAATTGGCTACATAACTGATGATGATAACCCCATGATTTTGGGGGTGAAGAGGGTTGTTTTGGTCATGTAGTGAAATGAGTTTTTTTCTTCCTTTGCTTTCTGTGCGTGCGTGTGCATGCGTGTGCATGTGTGTGCGTGTGCGTGCGTGTATGCATGTGCGTGTGTGCGCGTATACGTGCGTGCATGCGTGTGTGTGCATGTGTGTGTGTGTGCGTGCGTATGTGTGTGCGCGTGTGCGTGCGTGTGTGTGCGTGTGTGCGTGCGTGCATGTGTGTAGCAAGCGCGAGCTCTGCACCAGCAGCAGCAGCAGCAGCAGCAGGCGGCAGCGGCGCAGCAGCAGGCAGCCGTGCAGCAGGCGCAGCAAGCAGCCGCGCAGGCGCAGATGAACGCAGTCGGAGGCCAGGTAAGAGGGGCCGTGGAGGGTGGGGGGGCACCGCAGGGCGTGGGGACCGTGGCGATCCAGCCTGGGGGTTGAGTGCACGCCTTCAGATTGCTTCTTTCCTCTCAGATTGGTTTGTGTTGTTATCGGCATGGTGGATTTGGTTTTCTGGCGGTCTGTATTTTGTTTTTTTGGGGGCCCCATATCAGGTTGGTTGGGCATCGCTACTGTGTGGTTATTAAAAAAATATTTTTTTTGTTGTTGATACTCCTTCTTGTGTTGGTATTTCTCCTTGTGAAATCTGTCGGAAAGGCTGTTGTAGTCTGCAAATAAGTTATAGAAAGAATATTGTAATAAAATGGCTTCTTCTGTGTAGTACTAACACCTAAAATGGGCAATTACCAATACCATTCAGAACTTGACATCCAATAAGGGATGGAAAACTGGGCTTCATGACCTCACTATGAATGGAAATATTTAATGACAAAAGATTCTGAAGTCACAAAAGCCTTTTTATTTATGTCCTTCCTGCCACCTGCCAGGCTTCCTCTGAAACACTCAGGTTAGGTTCCTAAAACACTATTCCTGTGAAACATTCAGGTTAGAGCAGGCCTCTCTGAGCACTGGGGGTCTTCTGCTCAGGGTGTAGTATCAGGGTGGATGGGGAAAAAACATTCAAACTACAGTTTACTTTGTCCCTGACCCTCTCACCTCTTCCTTGTCCCAACACTCCTTCCAAACTGAATTGGAATCCAAAGATAAGCTCATCTTTAACACGGGGACACACTGGCACTAGATACAGCGGGTCACTTGTTTCTCCCACAAGGAACCAGTGGAAGTTACTTTCCCACACCTCATGGCATCGGTGTCTGCTTCATGAGAATGTCTTTTTTCATGCATTGTGTGTGTGTGTGTGTTCGTGCGTGAGCTTGTGTGTATTCTGACCCTGCAGCTGCATGTCTGCCCTGCCGAAATGTACACAAACGTCTTTGTGCAAGTGACTTCCCTGTTTGTGCCCCGGAGATGCAAAATAACACTTCTGTTTCCATTAAGACTGCCTATTTTTTTTTTTTTTTTTTTTTTAATTCATTAACCGAAAAGTACTTGTATTTTTTTATGAAAATAAGCACAAAGTGGCAAGAATGAGAGACCCTATCATTCTTCATAACATCAGCACCGTGTAGACAGAACCCCCCACACCCCAACACAGAAAACACTTTATGACAACCAATAGATTATGAAGCCAAATGGCTGTGATGTTTAATTTTTGCATTATGGTTTTGTTTTTCACAAACAATTTTAAATTTAAAAAAAAAATCTACACAGTACTTGTAAAATTACTTTGGTGAAATGCTGACCAACATGCACTCTGCTCAAATTTTTTATTTTTTTTAAAAGAAAAAAAAAGGCAGTCGCCTTCAGTACTTTGCATCCCAGTGAATCACGCCGCATGGGTTTGCCCCAGCAGCACGGAGAAAATGCATGCATTCCCAACGTTTGAATGGCTGGCATTGTTCAGGGCGTTGTCACGGCAACCACTTCCTCCATATCCTCTGACTAACGGATGGCGGGGGCCGCTCTCCGTCGCCTGACCGTGTCTCCTGTCTCGGCCTGGATTGCGTCTGCGTGTGTGTGTGTGTGCGCGTGCACGTGCGTGATTCTGCGTGACGTTTCAGGAGACGCGGCGACGCCTGCATGCGCTCCCCCACCCCCCCCGCTGACGCACTGCGTTTCTTGTTTTTGCTTGTGACATGTCTGTTGTCCCTCTGTCCTCCGAAGATGATGATGGCCCGAGCTGGAATGCAGCCCAGGCTGCCACGCGTCAACCCGGCCCCTGCCATAACTCCAAACTCTGCTGCTATGGGAGGACAGCAAATGCCACAGGTACCTACGCTAGAGCGCAGTGCCACGACCCAGACGCTCGCTCCCCCCCACCCCGCCCCACCCCCGCCCCCGGTCACGCCCGTCGCTCGGGAGACTCAAGCCCGCCTCCTGTGTAAACACTTCCCTAAAAGCCTCCACCAGCCTCAGTGAAGCCCCACTGCCCCTGGCTCCCCCCTGCCCCCTCCCCCCTCTCCCTTGTGGTTGTTGGTTTCAGCCTCCGGCTCCTGAGTAGGGTAGCAGTGTGAAGCATTGTGTAAGATGTGCTGAAATGGGGGTCACGACCTTTCGAGGAGTGAGCAGTAAGCACGCTGAGGAGGGTGATCCCACCGTGGGACCCCACAGGACAGGGCTGAAGGGCTCTTGCTCTCGGTGATAGGCACTGATTTACCTGTTGCAGTTTTATGGGGTTGTTCTTTTACGGAGGATAAAGAAAGAAGTAAAATGTCAGGTAGGATGTGGAAAGTTTTCATCCAGCAACCTCCTTAGGGGATGCTTTCTCAGCCACCTGTCCCTCGTCTGCTTAAGAGACCAAAGTGTATTTCACTTCACAGGGCAAGAGCGTGCCAACCGTGATGAACTTTAGGACATACAAAAGCTTTACTTTTCTCTGCTTTCCTTGACTATCAGTCTCAAGCCATTGTTACTTAAAGGAGTCAGTTTTGGGTTTGCCGTAAGAAAACCACTCCCAGATTGTGTTTATGTACACTGTTTTAGGCCTTACCTGAGGGCACAGCACAGGCACATGTATTTCCAAAGAATCGGGACACTGCAAGACAGCTTGTGTGCAAAGTATTGCACTACTTAGTGGGATGGACATTAGCTAAGACCATATTTAAAGTGCATTTTAAACACTTGGCTCTGGCCAAAGGCTCCCGTAAATCTAAATGATGACATTTAGATGTTGAATTATAGACGTGTGGTGGAATTTGTCTTTCTAGAATCTGCATAAGAGAGCAACCCTCAAATCCTTATCCATTCTCATGAAACGGATTTCTGAACTCTACAGAATTCACGCAGTGTAGTTTTATTGGGGCCCTCAGTGGTAGGTCTGAACAGCCATGAGAACCCGAATCTCTGCTTGGATTTCCTCCTCTTTTGGGGAAGGTCGAGATTCTGGTTTCTCGTGTTGGGACACTTCCATCTGGAAAGGGTCATGCTGTTTAAGTTTGGCCTTCTGCGGTTACCCCTCCGCATGGTGTCTGATGGGTTAGTGTCCTGTCAGCCACATGCGCCTCTTGGTAAGGATAGGGAGAGATGGAAACGATGAAATTTAGCAGTGATTGGACCTTAGATCAGAGCTGAGGAGCTGAGCAGCACTCCAAGGCTGAAGCTGAGTGGGAGATTTGTGACGTGGTAGGTCAAACTGAAATCGAGAGACCCTTTCCAGGCTGAGAAGTGTCCTGTACTGCGTATCTGTCTGTTGGACAGGCTGCCATCAGTCATGAGCTTGTGAATGATGTGTTTAGGTGTTAACCTCAAAGCTCATTTGCCCCTTATTCACCCTTCCCTGCCCCGCCCCCATCCCCTCCAACCTGCCCATCAACTGCCTTCTCTTGTAGCGTGCTGCCAGTATTAGCGTAACCTCTGGAGTGTCCTGACTGTTGACCAGTTTTTACTCACCTTCCCCATTTCTTATTCGGTCACAGCTGCAGTCTCGTAAGAGTGGCTGCTTTGGGTGAGTGCCCTGACCTCTAACCTCTGACCTCCACATGCATGTGATCCTGCTGTTCTCTGCCCCCCCCCCCCCCCCCCCCCCCCCCTCCTCCCTGCAGGTCCAGCAGCACCAGATGATGTCATCGCCCTCTCCGGTGCAGGCTCAGACCCCCCAGTCCATGCCCCCCCCTCCCCAGCCACAGCCGTCTCCCCAGCCCCCCACCTCCCAGCCCAACTCTGTCAGGTAAGGATGACACACCCCCAGCACTGTGCTCGCCTGAGATTACTGCCGTCTTGAAGTACCGCAGTACCTTGTGTTGTGGCGCTGTGTAATTGTTTTTGGTGTGGGGTTTGTGTTGCAGTTCTGGCCCCACCCCTTCCCCCGGCGGTTTCCAGCCTAGCCCCTCCCCCCAGCCATCCCAGAGTCCTGCCACAGCCCGCACCCCCCAGAACTACGGCGTGCCGTCTCCCGGACCGCTCAACACGCCAGGTAACTACACCCCTCCGAGCTCGGCCAGGGCCAGAGGGCGATTGGCGGTTGCTGCGACGCCAGTGAGGCTCGGGGGTGAGCTGTGATTGGTCAGAAGGAGGCTGACCTTCATGTCGTTGTTCTGGAAGGAAACCCCAGCTCAGTGATGAGCCCGGCGGGAGCCTCGCAGACTGAGGAGCAGCAGTACCTGGAGAAACTCAAACAGCTGTCCAAGTACATCGAACCCCTGCGCAGAATGATCAACAAGATCGACAAAAACGAAGGTGAGGGAGGGGGGGGTTGCGCCTCCTCTGTTTCTCTCTGTGCTCACAGTTTTTCGGTGCTTGATCAATGTGCAGGGACACGCCCAGTAAAAATTTCCACTGTTCCTATTCATTAGATAGGAAGAAGGACCTCAGCAAGATGAAGAGCCTGCTGGACATCTTGACGGACCCTTCCAAACGGTAGGAGAGATGCCGAACCGGTCGCTCACCTCTACCACTCCCCTCTCTGCCTGCTGTTTCACGGACTCTCTGTCTCTCGTCCTCTGGCAGGTGCCCTCTGAAGACCTTACAGAAGTGTGAAATCGCCTTGGAGAAGCTAAAGAACGACATGGCTATGGTAGGCTGCCTGCTGCTCCAGCTTAGGCTGTCTTCCACTGCTCGAGCATAACCTGAACATATGCGCTCTGAGTGTTCTGGCCTCTGATTGGGGTTTCATCAGCGTGTACTTCACTTCCTGTTGTGTCCAGCCTGCAAGAACACTGCCGTAAGGGTCTGGGTGATCAAACCAAATGATTCCCAGTGTTAGGATTTCCAGACCTGAGTGATCGAGGATCAGTGGAAGTGAATGGGGAAACATTAGGGTTGAGGGTGTGCATGTGAGGTTTCCATCCCTAATGATACTAAACGAACGTGTTTACTAATTGGAAGAAATGCCTTTCCAATGTGCCGTTTTTTTTCTCTCCCGTTCCATTCCAGCCGACTCCGCCTCCACCGCCGGTGCCTAGCACCAAGCAGCAGTATCTGTGCCAGCCGTTGCTGGATGCGGTGATGGCAAACATTCGCTCGCCCGTCTTCAACCACTCCCTGTACCGGACTTTCGCCCCCGCCATGACGGCCATCCATGGCCCCCCCATCACGTGAGTGCAGTGTGGGTGTGTCTCAGAGCCTTCTCACACTGGTGTTAGCTCGGGCGTGGCCTCGTATGCTTCCATACTCAAACTGCCACATTCCAGAAGAATGATACAGCATCATGCATGTAACTCGTGGAGCGGGAATCTGTGCTTAATCTCCCAAACGGAATTAAGACTTTTTATTTCTGTCTTTAAGACTGAAGCTAGGGGGCTTTCTGAAAGAACACTGATGAAAGTTTGTGGGTTTGGCTTTGTCGGTGGACAGATGATGTCACTTTGGTTTGGGAAAGTTGCAGGCTAAACTGACCCAAACTCTGACCTCTGACCTCTGTACAGGGGGCCCATGATTCCCACCCGGAAGCGGAAACACGATGACGACGACCGCCAGACCATCCCCAACATCCTGCAGGGAGAGGTGGCCCGCCTCAACTCCAAATTCCTGGTCAATCTGGACCCGTCCCACTGCAGCAACAACGGCACTGTGCACCTCATCTGCAAACTGGGTGAGCGGCCGACGGGCGCTATCCCATGATTCACCAAACGCAAACACGCAGCGTAATACTGCAGACACACACAAACGAACAGACACACACTCTCTCACACACACACACTCTCACACACACACTCTCTCACACACACACACACACACACACACACACACACACACACACACACACACACACACACACACACACACACCGCTATTCTGTCCCAGCATGGCAGGCAGCATCTCTGAAGTGAGACTGATGGATCTGGGTCTCCTTACATGACAGATGATTTCAGAGCTGGGCAGTAATCAGTACACCATGATTTACTTGTATGGAATAGAGGTTTCTCTCACTCTTTCACACACAATCTCTCACTCTCATAAAAGCGCATTTCCTGCTAACGTTATGCGGTTCCTGACCCCCTTGTGCTCCCGTGTCTCTCCCAGATGACAAAAACCTGCCCAGCGTCCCACCTTTGCAGCTCAGCATTCCAGCGGATTACCCGGAGCAGAGCCCACAGTGGGCGGACGACGCCCAGGAATACGGTACGGCCCCCCTCCACCCTGCTGCCTCACCCTCCTCCCTGCTGCCCCGCCCCCCACAGTACAGTTACTTTTCCACCTCATTAGCTTAATGAGCCAGTCTGGTTCCATCTCTACAGGGGGAAAGGGGTGTAATGAGCCAGCCTGGCTCCAGCTCTACAGGGGGAAAGGGGTGTAATGAGCCAGCCTGGTTCCAGCTCTACAGGGGGAAAGGGGTATAATGAGCCAGCCTGGTTCCAGCTCTACAGGGGGAAAGGGGTGTAATGAGCCAGCCTGGTTCCAGCTCTACAGGGGTATAATGAGCCAGCCTGGTTCCAGCTCTACAGGGGGAAAGGGGTGTAATGAGCCAGCCTGGTTCCAGCTCTACAGGGGGAAAGGGGTGTAATGAGCCAGCCTGGTTCCAGCTCTACAGGGGGAAAGGGGTGTAATGAGCCAGCCTGGTTCCAGCTCTACAGTGGGAAAGGGGTGTAATGAGCCAGCCTGGTTCCAGCTCTACAGTGGGAAAGGGGTGTAATGAGTCAGCCTGGTTCCAGCTCTGTTTTGGAAAACAGTACTACAGAACCCACCAAGCTGCCTACCATGGTTTTGCTCTCAGTGGTGCAATTTCACAGATGAACCTGTTGGGTAATTCTTTCTCTCATCTCCACCAGGCGCTAACCCCTTCCTGCAGACGGTCCACAGAAACATGACCTCCAAGCTCCTTCAGCTTCCCGACAAACACTCGGTGACTGCACTACTCAACACCTGGGCCCAGAGTGTGAGGCAGGCCTGCCTGTCTGCAGCTTAGCGCCACCCGCAGGGCCTCTCAAGAACTGCAGGGCTTCTTCTCTTCTGCTGTGCACGTGAATGAACTCACGCCAGCTTGGCTGACCATGCATCCCAATGAATGGTTTGATTGAAAAATTTCTCACCCACCCTCTCCCATTTGTAGACGATTATGCTGGAAAAAATGTATCCTTCTTAACTGTATACTTTGCTGTGTAAGTGCATATATACTTATAGGAAATTTTCCTGGTTAGTTTACATTAAATAAACACTTTTGCTGTTCAGATGTGATTAGTGTGCTACTCATTTCATGAAAAACTGTTGCTTTGCTGCGTCCTTTCCTGTGGATGTTTTTTTTGTCAGTTTGTAAAACCCCAGCTCAAAAATAACCTTCATGCGCAGACAGAGCAGAATCAAAATCCGTTTCTTTAAAGTTTCATTTATAAACAAATGGCAGTTTAAAGTGTACAGTGGATGGAGGTGCATTTCAGGCTTTCGGATACTGAAGCAGTGTCATCGTCGTGGACCCAGCCCTGATTCGTCCTGAAGTGTGCGACACTCACAGGCACTAGAGCCACAAGTTCCTGGTGCTCCTGTGTCCAGCGTCGGAAGGGAGGGGGGATTTGAGTCTCTGGCTGCGCAGTTTGTCCCTCTTAGTGCACCGTCCTCCTCAGACGGCCTCTCTGCACGGCCTGTGTCCTCCGCTGCCGCTCCGCCACGCTGCTGCCCACGCTCTGCTTCAGGGCCGGCAGGACCACCCTCTCCGCCACGCCCACCTGGGACCCCACCCTGCCCAGGGGGAACATGGGAAAATGGAGGCCGCTCATCAGTCTGGGCTGCTGTGCTTCCACACACCCCCCCACAGTACAGCACACCCCCACCCGCCGGAGTTCACTTACAGTCTCTGCTGCAACGGTTTGAGCGGGAGTTTGGGGAACCTCTCTGCTTCTTCGGTTCTGCTGAATCGGGGGACGGAGGTTCTGATCAGAGCTGATGTAGCAGTTTCACAGCAGTAGTGGGGGCATTTACACATATAAATGTAAAACATGAATGAACCCCCACCTGGTTCCGTCGGCCAGGTAGGCCTTGGTCATGATGTACGTCTCTGGGGTGATCTTCTTGCTGAACACGATGTCCCTCAGGACGGCCTTCACGCGCTGGATCTGAAGCGGAACAGAGACAGGTGTATTCTGCTGCAGGTGTGCACGCAGTCGCAGGTAAGAGGAGGAGCCTGAATCTGTTGTGAATATGCACCAGTGATATGTGCAGGAGGGGAGGCAGAGAGAGGGGCAGGAGTAAAACTATTATGGGCTGCTTACACAGGTGACTAAGCAGGTTGTATATGCATTCTAACAAGTTTCCTTTGAATTGAACATGGCTGCTGTTTTTTGTTCTGTAGTAGCAATTAGATACTCAAGGCATCACATAATTATTTAAATTATGTAAACATACAAAATTAAAGCTCATGTACTTTGCAATGAACATCAATACATTTTCCTGAAGGGGGCCAGATGTGGGGTAGGGGGTGTATCCCTGCAGTACAGTACGCTGTGTGTGGAACACGTTGGGGAGCTGTACTCACCTCCTGGGACTGTAGGCTGTTGGCGTTGTAGAGCTGACGGATAATAACCTCACACTCCTGCAGGGTGGGGGCTCGGGGGGGTCGCGAGGGGCCGCTGTGGATGCGCAGGGGCTGCAGGGAGGTGATGAGACCCCCCCTCGGCTCCATGTCCGCTGGGGGTGGGGGCGCTGGTCTGGGCGGGGCCATGTCTGTGTAGTGTTTAGGAGGGGCCTCGCTGTGCTCCGTGCCACAGCTGAAACAAACAGGGAGGCTTTCAGAATGCTCTAACAGCGTCTTCTATATACATACACCCCACTACATACGTGTGTAATATTTATTTTTGTGTTGAATTATTTTCCAGGAGTTTCACTTGATGGCCCCTTTGTGATGGATGAGGGAGTAATGTCCATTTTTCTCCCAGATTCGCCCATGGGTTTTTTGTTTTTTTTTTGTTTCCTTCTAGAACACTTGTGCAGCTTTTTGCAACGGCTTTGGCTGTAAATGCACTATACTAAATGAATGTTGTTGTAAGTGTACAGTACTGCATCAAGTAATGGAAACAAAGTCTTATGCAGATTTCGAACCACAACCGTCTCAGTCCACATGTGCTGGTGTGACAACCAAGTCCCTAGCCAACAGGAACCAGTGGTATTGCTCCTCTGGGTCTAACCTTACTTCCTGTAGCAGATACTCACATGGTCATTCAGGCTACTGAGCTCCGCTGTGGTTACATAACAAACTGTCAGCACTTCAGTGGCACTGAGGTCACCTATCAGCCACAAGGAGCACCAAATGCCTCATATGCGATACCTAAGGTTGCCTTGGCAACTGCAGGCAGGATCAGACAAGCTCAGAATTCCACGAGGTGCGGGAGCCGTCACACTTCAGGCACCCGGGTCTCTGTGTTCATGAGCAGAAATCCTGCTGTCTGCTCAGAGTGTGTTGCTTACCTCAGGGGAGTTCCCTGCGACAGGGGGCTGGCGCTCCGAGCCCTCTCTGGGTGGCCCCCCCTCTGGGCCTGCGTCTCTGTCTGGGGGAGGGGTCGGTTACATCTTCTGCAGGAACCTGAGCAATCGGAACCACACGAGACTGTAGGTTCAGCGAGGCTTTCGCTCTCTCTCACCACCGCCAGCACAAACACAAACTGTCACTCCTTTTCTCATGTGGAAATGTGTCTAATATTACACTGTGGCTACCAGTGAGGAGCAGGGCCCGTAACCAACAGGTTGCTGGTTTGATTCTGCACTGGGACGCTGCTGTTGTACCCTTGGGCAAGGTACTTAATCCACAGTTGCTTCAGTAAATATCCAGCTATATAAATGGATAAAATTGAGAGTCACTCTACTTAAGAGCAAATACTAAATGACAATAATGTAATGTAATATAATGTCTAATGTTTCCTTTCCAGCTTGCAAAACAGTTTCTCAGTTTAAGCACAACCACAGCGTCTGGGTAAGCACTGCTGTGCTACTGTGTAATACTACTGATGCTGATAAAAAGAAGACCTATCCCGCAAGGTCTTGCATGTTAAAAGACTTACCACTCCCTGTAATACACGGGTCACACCATACATTAAGAGCAACTACGTAAAGCCTACACAAGCATTGCACAACAGCTGCATCGAGCATTCATAACATACTATGTATGATATATGACACACTGTATCATGGTGTGATGTGTTATGTAGAGATAAATGTCATGTAGACACTGGCAAAAAAGAAAATAAATACATGTAAGTAAATAGCAGTATTTTGCTGCATCAGTATTTCCATACCTTTTCTGTGAGTTTGTGGTGGATCCATGATCATCTTATAGTGGAGCTCTGCAACAAGATGAGCTTTATTATAGAGGGGTGTTAGTGGACTGAGGAGGTAGAAGAGCTGTAGTCAGACTGTACAAAAGGTAGGCAGGCGTGTTGTAACCATCTCTCCGTCTTGCCTCTCACCGTTTTGTCATTGTTTTGGCTGACAAAGCGTTTGATTCCTTTAGAAAGGATTGGAAAAATCGTCGGTGGGGTAGGATGCCGAAATGCTAGGGATAAGCCGGTCTACCCAGTAATACGACACTCCCGACACCCCCCGCGAACAGCGACCTCCTTTCATTTTCTTGATTCTGTAACGGCTCGTTTCCACGCAACCAGTATCTAGTGTGTCACTTCTTTCAACAGGTGTCTCTTCCTTAGTCCTCTTTGCAGTTATATCGATTATTAAAGAGGTTTTTGCCCTTAAAGAATATTGCACTGAACGTGTAGTGTGGTCTTAGTGACGATTGCAATTAACAACTGACGCGCAGGAGGTTAGCGAACAATGCGTGTTTACTTTGTTCATACAAGCGTGTAAAACTTGATTGTTACCAGATGAACCAGGTTAACTTGAAACAAAAACAATAAAATGATTTGTGCTTTACTGACTTCTCGGTCCTTTCTAACATCAGCATGCCTCTGGAGGATTAAAAATGAATCGATTCGGCTCCCTGCCGTATGTTTATCAAAGTCAAAAGATAAAGGCGCGATATTCAGAGACCCACCTTACCTTTATTTTCCCGTTTCAGCTCGTCTAATTCACGGTGGAGTTTTTCCAACGTATCTTTGTGCTGCCGCTGCAAGAACTGAATATCCCTCTCCAGTGATGCCACTCGCGTATCCATGTCGCCCTGCGCGCAACTCGCTCCCCGGGAGTCCGCGCAGCGTGGATTGGGCAGGGGCTGCAGACGGTCGCGCCGGATCGGCCGTGGGTAATAAGCTTTGTCTAAGCTCCCAACCCGGGACCAGTGCGGTAGATTGCACAGAGGCGGTAAACTGAAGCTGGACATACCCAAAATCGCAACGCGCTGCGTTTCCGGCCAAGTAGCCGGTTAGATTCCTATTCATGCAGTTAACCACTGACGACAAGCAGTTGCCTAAACAAACAATAGCTGGCGCATTCACAGGCTAGCAAGATGAATTATTCGTTGATCTCCATATTCGACAGCTCCTTATGTCAGGTCTATTTTTTGGAATGACTCAGACAGCGCATAGACCTAGCTCCATTGTAAGCCTATATTAAAAGCTGTGAAGTTATCTAACTAGCTGCCTTGTCTACGTAACGCATTCTTCACTGCTACCAGTTCCTCCTGTGTAAACGTTGCTATAACAACCTGACCGCATTGAAAAGGGGGTCTCGTTAAAACGCTTTATAATCATTCATTTCCTCCTGTCCAATGAATGTTTTGTTCATTTCCTCTATAATAAGGAAGGCCACTCACGTGCTGCAAAATAAATAAAAAAGCAAATTTCAGTGCTTAAAGCCAATAAGTGCTGTAGTCCGCTATCATAAACGTGACGAGACTCCATGTCTTTCACTTCGACCTCATTAACTAACGGGAAAAATACAATGACACTCAGTTACAACACCCCTTATTTAATGGCCATAAAAAAGTTGTTTCTGATTACAGACAACTTGGCTTTAACAAGCAACACAGTCGAATTGAGAAAGGTGGCAAACACGACCTCATTTTTAAATGTAGTTAGCTACCAGTCTCTGTCCTTGTGATTATTTTGGCGGCGCTTTAAGCTATTAAACTGTGATTCCATTCACTCCTTTTTCAATCTGTCAGAGCAATGTCTTTCAAATGATAAAAAACTAGATTTAGATTCAAGTAACATTCCAGCAAAATTTAAGATTTTGTTCGTATTTACAATCTTGCAGGGTAACCTCTCCGAAAATCTAAACTTTAATACATTGTTCCTTGCCTCATGGTTAAATCGTCACGCATGCAGAAAAGCAAAGTAGCAGTCCCACAATGGCGAAATGCCCATTTCCATGGATCAAAACAAAGCCTTTCATGGCTTGCTGTCAACAGGTGACACCACCACCCCATCACAATGCACAGTCCACAGGGGGGAGGGGTGTACAGGTGCATTCTGGGCGTTGTGTGAAGGTTACGTACAGCCTGAGGTAAGTTAGGACACCTGGAAAGTGATTTTGGCTTGCTCTGGAACACGGACACATTCAATAGTACAGCAATACATACGACAGTAAAGGAAAGGAACAATATTAATTTTTAGACTTGCAGTGAGGACACTTTTAAAAAGCTATTGCATGAGAGCAATCCACTAATGGGTAAAAGCACAACAATTCTCTTTCTCTGCTAGTGCGTCTTCTGCTTATCTCCAACAATGGTCATGAAAAGTCCGTATAGAACACTAGCTACGAGGATGAGGCCGGTGCTGGACAGGACGCCGAAGGAGAACAGCGTCCCCAGCAGGTAGAGCAGGAACAGGCTGAGCAAGGTGCGGTAGCTGGCCAGCGCTCGCAGGCTGAGTCTCGGTCTCCTCTGCCTCTCCACCGCCCTGCTTGTCATCGGGCTCTTCTGACTCCGCTCCCCAGAGGCGGGGTTGGTGAAGTAGTACCGTCCCAGGCGACCCAGGAAGTCCCGTCGCGAACACAGCGCCTCCATGTGGCCTGCAAACTGCACACATTCACAGAACACTTTCACACTCCAGCCTCTCCTCCCTCTATATGTCAACTCCTACCCTCTGTGCTGGGACGTTATGCTTCTGCTAATCAGCTAAGCAGCTATTTATTCATTGTTTTTCTGACAGTATATATAAAAGCCCTTAAAAGGTGCAACTGGTGTCTCACATCTTTCCCGATGGTTGCACTTTCAGACTAATTTCATTTCTCTGAAGTGCTCCGGAAAGACCACAGCACCAAGCGCACAGTGAATAAATGAGTGACGGAGAAAGACCCTGCCCCAAACGTACCCGTTCGTTAATTAGCGATGCAATCTGATACAGAAGGCGGACTAACAGAGCATTCTCGTAGCTCCTGATGGGCTGCAGCTCAGGGTCTCCCTGATACTCGATCTCAAACCTGCGCAGCCCGTTGATAATCTGAAACAGAGGAGGAGGCATTTTTCATTCACAGACACATTTCTCAGTGAAAACATGAAACGTATCAGTACTGAAGCTTCAGCATCCCAGCCCATTCCTCCTCTCCACGTCCACTACTGACATTAATGAGAACCCTGCTGGTAAGGATACTGACCACAGAAAGGAAGTATACAGTTTCCTGTGTAGGCGTGTCTTTTACCTGCAGCCAAAAGACACGCCTGTGTAGGCGTGTCTTTTACCTGCAGCCACGCCTCTCTCACCTGTATGCGGCCCAGGTCTGTGAGGACCAGCCCGTTCTCTCCCCGAATGCAGTCAGGAAGCTGCCTGGACCCGCCCATGTCGTCCTCTGCCGACGCCATGTTCGCCAGCAGCTGAGACACCTGCCCTGCATTCAGCTACACCACAGGACGAGATGCCGGTGTCAGGGCTCGGCCAGGTCCCAGGGAGGGAGCACAGTACTACAAGGAGGGTTCTGAGGGCCCCTCTCCTTAACTCCAGAGGAAGCCCGTGCATATTAACTCCAACTCTACTCCTGGACCCCAGTGTGTATATTACATACTGATCCATCCTCAGTCTTAATCACATCACTCTCTTGATGATCACCGAATTTCTATGCGTTTATATACTTTTCACTAAGATGTGTGTTTTTTGTTCATGTGGGTTTATTACACTACCCTTCCGTAGCTTTATTCTGTAACTGAGTAAGATATTGACACCCACCCGGAATATCTGACAGAGGTAGTCCAGGGCTCGGTCCAGGAACTCGTGGGTCTTCTTGACGCACTCGCCGGCCTCCTCGGGCTCAGCCCCCGTGTAGGTGTTGTTGAGGTCTGATGCGCCCAGGCCGAACCAGGACAGGAAGGACTGGCTGCCCGCTGCCTCGGCCGAGTGGTCCGATATGCGCTTGGCCGTCTGCCGGGCCTGTGCCATGATCTGGACCAGCTTCAGCACCTGGGGATGTTCCAATAAAAAGAGCAGGAGACACTGAAACACAAAGATTTGCCAAACTGCATTAGCTAGTTAGTATTCACTACATCCTTATGATCAGAATCCCTGTGTAATCCAGGGGTATTCAGGGATATTTTCAGTGCATGATTAAACTTTGCTATGTGTTAAGCAAAAAACATTATCCACAGAGATTTAAAATGATCTCAGTTTATATACATTTTTGTGATCAATTTACACAGTTGGATTTGGATGAGAACAGTTGAATGTAGACACTCCTGAGGTAGAGCAGGAGCTTCTGTGCCAGCGATTCAAATCCACAACCCTGCAGAGTCCAGTGTGCTAAACCCCTATCCCCAGGGTGCTGTCCTTCAGAGTCAGGGTGAGCTGCTTTGCTAATCCCTATGCAGGAACATAAGGGTAGAGGGGCTCCCCCTAGTGGCCGGCCAACTCACTGCGGTGCGCAGCTCGCTGCCGAACATCTGCATGTACTGGCAGTCCTGACCCTCCAGGCTGTAGACGTGGCTCTTGACCTTGAAGACGGCGTCGGCCTCGGCGGGCTGGCGGGAGGACAGGAAGCTGCCGCCGTGAGCCGGGGTGAGGAAGGCCCGGTGCTGCCGGTGGTGGAGGACGTGCTCGGGCTCCAGGAACAGCTGCTCTCCTGCAGGTGCATGGCCGGCGGGAGTTAGCAGGAGTTAGTGGGCGAAGTGACCCGGAGTCGCCGAACTCAACCCCGCAGCCAGCAGGGGGCGTGAGACAGGCCACTTCAACGCTCACCTTTCTGGATCATTTCTGGCAGGTTGGGCTGTGCGAACACTTTGGCCACCCTGAAGACCATGAGCGCGTTCTTGGCGTTGACCAGGTCGGTGCGCACGGCGCGGTTCAGGAAGCCCTGGAACAGTTTGGTGTACATCAGCAGGTTCTCCTGCACGAAGGACGCCCTGGGGGGAGAACGAGCAGACACACCAAATCTCACGCAAACACATGACCACAAATACACAAGGCAACCTTATCACTTGGTCACCGGGATCCATTATTAGACAGAGCTATGAGGAAGGCCTAGCAGGGCTAGCAGTGCTTGCAGATATGAGATTCTGCAACAGCCTCAAGACATCACTCCACTACTGTTTTGTACACAGACGACACTGTAACCTGTGTGTTTAGGGCAATGTCATACACATTTTCAATAGATATATATTTCTATTGTACAGCCTGTAGAACAAACGCTCCAGTCACGTGAATGAGCTAGGCCTACAGGTCAGAGCCGTGTCAGTACCATTTCTCCGGAACGGTCCGGTTCTGTCCGTCTGCTTGCAGGTTGCTCTTCTCTCCTGTATACCGCCAGGGCTGGATGTAGCTGAGCCACGTTTCCAAAACCTGCAGACCAATCGAAAGGGAAGAGCAATTTAAAACAAGTAAAAAGTCACTGGGCTAATCTCCACTACTGTACTGTAGTGTTGAATTGCACTCTGAGGTTAAAGGTGAAATGGAGAGCTGTGTGAAGGCGAGGCCGAGGCGGACGTGTGTTCGGTGACGTACGGCTCTGAAGGAGGCGTCCAGGGGCCAGTGACCGAAGCAGTGCTGGAGGAAGACGTAAAGCTTCTGCTGCACGAAGCGTGAGACGACCACCCTGCAGAGCGACAGAGAGCACAGCGTCACAGAGCGAGCCTCACCCCGCCAGCACGGCCGATCACAGCGCCGCTGCTGTGCACAGAAGCTACCGAACAGGCGAGATTTTAAACATTCCAGGCTGTCTTGCAGAAACATATCTGCTGAGGAAAACGCTACGTACACCCTATTTAGATTAACAGCATGACTAGAGTACATGAATACAGAGGCTCTGTACTGAGGTCGAGTATGCCTACAGGACTACAGAGAGTCTGTGCTGAGGTCGAGTATGTCTACAGGACTACAGAGAATCTGTGCTGAGGTCGAGTATGCCTACAGGACTACAGAGAGTCTGTGCTGAGGTCGAGTATGTCTACAGGACTACAGAGAGTCTATGCTGAGGTAAAGTATGTCTACAGAGAATCTGTGCTGAGGTCGAGTATGCCTACAGGACTACAGAGAGTCTGTGCTGAGGTCGAGTATGTCTACAGGACTACAGAGAGTCTGTGCTGACATGCAGTATGCCTACAGAGGCTCTGCAGATACAGAGTACGACTGTAAAGGCTCTGCACTCGTGGAGCATGTGCTGCTGGAGCCAGACGTTTTGGGGCGCTCACCGTTTGAACTCCTCCAGAGGGCTGGCGTGGGAGTGGGCGGAGGGAGAGGAGGAGATTTGCTCGGGTTTCAGGCTGCTGGAGAAGGCGTGGAGGTGTTTCACCAGGAGTCGGACCACCAGCACGTGCTCCTCTGTGGGACTGAAGGGCTCCTGAAAACCCCACCCCCCCACCAACAAGCCAATCACACATAGGGCACATGAGACACCTCCCAATCACAACCCAATCACGACAGAGGCTCCGCCCACCCACTGATCATCAAATGCACCCCCTCTGCAGAAGGGCTAAACATCCTAAAACCAACCACCCCTCTAACCTGTTTAAACTTAGGCTCAATGCATTGAGCGAATATCGCAACGATAATGGTGTGAAGGCCCTCAGGTTAATTTAGAGTTTGAGTGATAATTTTGACATTACTGTTTTTGTAAGAAGTATTGTGCTGCAGTTTACTTATGAAATGTGTTTTGGCTTGCATGGCTTTTGATGACTGCTCAAAGCTCTCTAACCTGGAGGGCCTTGCCAGTGATGATACGCACAAAGAAATACACACCTTGCACAGACAGGACCATGACCAATGAATCAAGGTGGCGTTGACAGTTTATGAAACCACATATATCTCTCTCTGACGTTTCGGTAAATATGACTTACTAACGGACATCTGCTGTGTTCATTTGCAACTTTAGTCTATCAAACATTTTAAATTAAAAAAAAAAGTAGAGCACTGAGTCACAGTTCTGGGCAATTTGGCACCGATATTTTCTGAAACGTAGTAGTGTTTGCTCTTGAAGAACAACAGTGAACTGAAACACAAACAAAAAATGGCTGACGCTTCAACGTAACAGGTACAAACCTTACACAGAGGTGACACCACACCAACATCAAACGCAACGACACATGCTTTTGAAGAGGGGAAAAAACACAAATGAAACAGGTGGCTCTGGACCCATGCACCCTCCTGCCCTTTCCAGCACATGACCTGTACAACCTGCACATCCAACATTCAAGTGTCAACAGCAGACATCTGTCCAAATGTTACTGAATGTCAGTGTTAGACAACTGAGTGAGGCACCACACTTCCCACAATGCTTTGTGTCTGCCTGTGACCTTTAGCATCATGACCTTTATCGCCATCTCCTGATGGGATCCACCATTGATGAATGCTAAGTGAAACTGGTTGGATGCAATTATTACAAAAAGTGACGAAAATAAGCTTTGTAATGAGTGATTCTGTAAAAATAGCATTTGTAAATGGTGGATTATCTAGCTTGTGCAGAGGTTACGTCAAAGACAAATGAACCAGGGAGCATGAGGATCCAGGGTCACAGCAAAGCATTCTGGGTATCGATATTCGCTACCTCACCGTACACCACCGACGTCCTAGACAGATGTCCAGCCTTGACATGCCTGCTCGACTGTCACTGACCAACGGTTTCTGCCGTACCCTTTCTCACATGCCCTACTGCACCTTACAGGAAGCCAATGGAGTAGAATGAAAAGGTAAAAGTACTTGGTACGTGTGGAGGGTCCCAAAGCCGGGCGAGGCGGGGGCGGAACCCGGCGCGCTGGACAGACTGAGCCGGTACTGCAGCAGCGCCAGCTGGGAGACCCGTCACAACGGAGGAGAGGTGGAGGAGGAGAAGGAGGTGGAGGAGGAGAAGGAGGTGGAGGTGGAGGAGAGAAGGAGGAGGAGAAGGAGGTGGAGGAGGAGAAGGAGGTGGATGTGGAGGAGAGAAGGAGGAGGAGAAGGAGGTGGATGAGGAGAAGGAGGTGGAGGTGGAGGAGAGAAGGAGGTGGAGGAGGGAGGAGGAGAAAACAACAACATAGCAGGAGGAGGAGAGAGAAGAAGGGAGGAGAGAGGGAGAGGGAGAGGGAGAGGGAGAGGAGGGGAGGGGGAGAGGGAGAGGGAGAGGGAGAGGGAGAGGGAGAGGGAGAGGGAGATGGGGAAGGGGGGGAGGGGAGAGGAGGGGTGAAGGAGAGAGCGGAGAGGAGGGGAGAAGAGGGGAGGGGAAGAGAGGGGAGGGGAGGGGGAGGGGAGCGGAGAGGAGGAAGGTAAAAATGAGAGCGAAAGAGAACGGGGGGAAAAGGTAGAAAAGTGCAATCCAAAAAAGGGTTGTGTAGACAAAAAAATGGGGGGAGGAACGAGAAACAAACGACAACAACAAAACAGGTATTGACTGTAGGAACACAGCAGCGTGACAGCTGACTGATGCAGTAGCCCGTTTCAGACCCGAGGGATGCTGCTCGTTTGCAAGTACAGACAAACCCTGTTAATATCCCCACTGCCACATTGACAAAATTAGGGATATTAAGTCAGTGGGTTACGATGAAAACAACATTCAAAATTTGCAAGCTAAAGGCAAGCTGCTTCAGATTAAAAGGGGGTGATGTAAAGCAGGTTGGGGTGCCAAAGGTCACCTAAAGCTGTTCTCTGGAAAACTTTCAATATCTTAAAACCATCACTCAACTTGAACACTGAGCTGGAGCTTGAATTCTGGGACAGCAGTCATCAAATGTACCCCATGAAAACACCAGGCAAGCATGCACCAAGACGATGACCCAGAACTGGCAGGTTTACGCATACATCAAATCATCAAAATGCTTCTGTGGGGCTTTGTTTCTCACAGAACCACTTTAGATAGCCTTTAGGTGAAGAATGAGATACTAACTGGGTCCATCTGTACAGCAGAGCTAATTTTAACACTGCATCCCCTTAATTAGGAAGTAATGTTCACCAAGCAACTCTTGCCCCCGGTACTCCCCCCCCCCCCTTTGTCCCAGTTTGGAGTCGCCAATTGCACTACTCTAGGCTTGTCTCTTCACACACCCTCAGAATTCACATTATTAGTGCTGAAGCAAGCTGAACGCAATCCTGTGACACACTCACATTTAGCCAGCAGCTACGATTCACAATAAGAGCGCCAGCTGGACAATGGGCACGTTCCCACTGATTGGAGGATCTCGCAGGTGTGTCACAAGCTGCTAGGGGGCTTCCACAGCAGCTAGAAGAGCACACCTGAACAATCCCTCTCTATTCTGAGGGGGAAAAAAGCCAGCTGTGTATTGCCACTACTGACTCATTCAGCTTATTTTTCAGCAAATGACACCACTCGGACTTGAACCCGGGTTGTAGGACTCAGCAGAGGCGTCTACACCAGCCAAGCCATTTGGGAGCTTGGGGGAGCACTCTTTATCCAGTGTGACACAGGGGTGGGGGGTGGGGGGCATTACAGTACTAGAACAATGACGCTGTGAGAGTTTTAGGAATTCAGGCAGAAACAGGGACACTGCATCTCTGTTCAGACAACATCCAAAACTCCACCGAGTGAAATCTTCCTTGCCTCCTTCATAATGCCTTAAACTATATCCAGACACCCACAAATTCTTACATGAAACCTGTTTAAAAACACTGTTAGGCAACTACTATAAACAGGCTACCACTTCCCAGAGTGCTTATCCCTACTCTAACTACTGCTCCTGTCAACTGTACATAACAGAGGCTCAAATTCCCCGAGACCTGCAGTAAACCGATGGTGATGAAATGGCGGTAAATGGTGTACCCAGCTGTGGCCCCGAAAGCAGGAAAGCACCCCAGTGGCCAACAGCCAGCGGACAGAGTGAGAGGACAAACCAGGACAGACGAGCCACAGAGACGCATGCCAGAAAGCAAAAGCACTACTACAGGGAAATAAACATGCCGTATCGGTGCAGTCCAAGATCTCATCACAACATCGCCTGTGTGCCCATAATCTACGTGATCTAGAGGAGAGAGACTGCTGCAGAGAGCGGAAATATACCAGTATTTCCCACCAGAGGAATGGTTTCCATGCCTGCTGTGGCATTTGATGGTTTTGACTGATTTGAACATTATGGAGAGAATTATACTTTCTAATGCAGAGCAAATACTGGCATCAA
Organism: Megalops cyprinoides; assembly: GCF_013368585.1. NCBI lineage: Eukaryota > Metazoa > Chordata > Actinopteri > Elopiformes > Megalopidae > Megalops > Megalops cyprinoides. The sequence goes on along the minus strand of NC_050587.1, from coordinate 38,914,883 downwards.
GAGAGCAAAATCAACCCATTCAGAGGTCATTCACAGACACTCACGACAGACTCTACAAACTGCAGGATCCAGGAAGCACTAAATGCCCACATTAATAAGACATTTAATGAACATGCGCACGTGCGTGCATGTGTGTGTGATTATAATTCTTAACTAATAAACACAAATAACTATGAGACAGGAAGGCCCTTGATTTCTGTAGCAGAGATACAATGAGAAGAAGAGGAAAGAATCATTTGCATGATTAACGAGAGTGGGAGAGTTTTTAGGCAGCTGAGCTGTACAGCATGTGTGTGTGTGTGAGTTGGGGGAGGGATTGCAGCCAGGCAGGTCTTTGGGAGAGCCAGGCAATGGCGCTGCAGGTCGGCAGCTAGCCATGTGGTGGGAAGGCAGGGGCGGGACGGGGCGGGGGCAAGCTCTTACCTTCACCTGAGGGGACTGGAGCTTCTGATACATTTCCAGAGAATAGTGATGCAGCCACATCTCTACAAACACCTGGGGAGGCACACACACATACACATCTGGTCCACTGAAGCACACGAATGACTGAATTAATTAAACAGCTGACCTATTTTCAGGCAGACTGCAGACTATCCCTGCTGTACCATGTAATCCCACCCGTCACAAGTACTCAGCTTGTGAACATCAGCTGTGCTGATTTCTGAAGCATATTTTAACATTGTGACATGCAAGCTTTGCCTTCTGTGAGACGCAGAGACCCTGGCTCCAGCTCTGAGCCCAGAGGAGGACGGACAGTGCGCTGCCCAGGCTCACCTGCAGCAGGGTCTCGGACCTCCAGATCTCCTGGGTGGCAGGGTCGGCGTTCACTGAGGGCTGATGGGAAATGTGGCGCTTCAGCAGACTGCTGGTGTGGACGCCGTACCCCATGAAAGGCATGCTGGGGGATCTGGGAAGGGGAGGATATACCCAGGCCAGTGAGGGCCAGACACTGCACCGATTCGCACTCGTGTGTGTGTTTGTGTGTTTGTTTGTGTGTGGGTGTGTGTGGATGTGTGTGAGTGTGTGTGAGTGTGAAGACACATCAGACCCCAATTATTCAATCATTAACAGTTAAGTCTTAGAACATCAAGGGATTAATTTGTTTTTCAAAACTGCATTAACTGTGCTGGCATTAAAGGACACAAAGCACCCATGTGGCACACACATAACTTCAGCATTTATAACGATGTTGACAGGAAGTTTGTTCAGTGATCCTGACATAGACGCTCTCTGCTTGAACGCAGACATTTCAATTTCTTTGGATGACCACATGACCTGCGTGTACCTGTCTGGATGCTATTTGCGTGTACTTGTCCAGATGCTGTAACACCCACTTGCTTGAATGTTACCTGTGTACCCCTGTCTGGTTGTTACATGTGAATACCTGTTCGAATGGTACCTGTGTACACCTATTCTTATATTACCTGGGAGCAGGAGGTGCCACAGTGCCTCTTGCATCTGAGAAGGGAGATGGGGGCACGTTCCCTTCTGTGGGCAGGAAGTACTTCAAGTAGACGTCCACCAGGACAAAGTAGGCACTGTCTGACATGCTCACGTGTGGCCCTGGGGGATAATTCTGCACATGAAAAATAAAAAAAATACAGACAGAAAAGGTCAGTCTCCTTCTAGAGAATTACAGGAAATTTTTAGGGCAAAATGTTTACCTCTAAATCTGAGCACCTAAATGAAACTAGCCAGCTAGTAAGCTATCTTTTAATTCTTCAGAAACCAGTTCCAAAAAACCTACTCGTCTTGAAGCAAAGGCAGTTTAACCAAGCTAACAAACTAGGTTAACATTTGTACATTAACTAACAATGACAGCAATGAGAAATATCCAGCTGTAACTGTAACTGATGTAACTTGCTCTGTATAAGAGCATCTGCTAAATGCTAGTAATTCAATGTAATGCAATGTAATTCAGATGAACTGGTGACACATCACACAGCCAAACCTGACAGTATAATGTTAACTAGCTATATCCATCTCTTTTTCTTTTTGGCAGAACATAATTTGTGTATATGATGTTTCATTCATCCTTTAGTAAAGTAAAATGCCAGTATGACAATAAAACCCAGTGCTTACCCTTGGAGCAATGAGGCTTGTGGCAAAATAAAACATGTAATATTCAAAGGGATCTGTGGGGAAAGTTAAGGAGTTTCCATTTGGCTCAGATAGTCAAGGCACCTGGCCAGTGAGAGGAGTGGATTTCATTTAGCCAAAGAGCAAAGGATACTGAGAGACAGACTGAGGCTCATCAGCCCAGACAGCGGGAACTGGAGCTTATTGTGAAAAAGCGGGCAGTCTGGGAGGACGCCTTCCTGAATGGCTGCTCTCACAGGACCCTGAGAGAGAGAGAGAGACAGCAGACCATTCCACTGTAACACTGCAGCTGCATGGGCTGAGATCTCTCAATCAGACCTTTCCTGCGACAGGAATAACTATGCTGGATGAAAAGAACATGCGGTTTTCTCCACCGATGTAATCCTGTAAACAGCTGACTTCAAAACTTACTGGGAGGTAGGTGACAGGAACCTCATACTTATACTCTTCGGCTTGCAGCTTGTATACCAGCTTCATCATAGGGCCACTAGGAGCAAACAACAAGCAAACCTTACTATGTAACAACATGACAAAGATGAAGTCTGACCTCAGACTAACTTAATCAGAACCAGCTACTCACTGTCATTATCATGGCTGGTAACCTGCCCAGGAATGGGCATTTCTACCACTTAAGATCCCAATGGAAAGTTAATGCAACGGTCAAAGGTATCAGCAAATGCAAGCAGGTCAACCTCACTTGGGCAGAAACAGCAAACTACAGAAAGCATTACCACTGACCATTCTCAGCAGTCTTAACACTTGACGCAGAGGCCTAACGCCCAACACTCAATGCAGTGGTCCTAAAGCTTTAAGCAGTGATTACAGTATAAAGCTCGATGCAGTGGTCCTAACGCTCGATGCAGCCCACCTGGGGTCCAGGAACTCCATGACGATGCCGTACTCATTGGTGCGGGCCTGCAGAAGCCGCAGATTCCAGCCCACGATGATGCCATCCAGGCTGCCGAAGATGCTCTCCACCAGCCAGGGAAACACCAGGTGCAGCTCCTGAAAAGAGATGCAGCACCTGTGTCACCTCAGGTCTGACCGTGCACAATCCCAGAGTCTCACATTCTGATATTCACACAAACACTGCCATTTTTCACACCCCAAGCACATAGTTAAACTTCATTATATTACATTAAAGTACATTACACTGCATTAATTTAGCAGTTGCTCCTATCCAGGGCGAATTCCAGCACAAAAGACCAGAAGTGTATCCATTCAAGTTGAATGAGCAACAGTGTCAGACCAGGCTAACAACACTCCCAGACCAGTGAGTGTGATCACAACACTATTCAAGCTGTACCACAAGTTAACTTGTTCAACCTGACTTCACGCTCATTATTTAAACTCACTGGACTCGATTAACCAAATAAATGGCTTGATATGAAGCCTGACACCTTACAGGCCAGGTGCAGTGGATTAAAGTGGTGTCAGAGCACCATCGTTCCCCCACAAACATAAGCGTGAGCACAGGTTCAGCTAAACACGACTTCTGAATTACATTCAGCTCCCGTTCTGTGCTCGCAACCTACACTGATGCTGTGGGTTACAGTGAGAAAGTGGGCTCCCCGCGGGCGCGCGCGCACACACACACACACACACGCACACCCGCATGCGCGCACACACACACACACACACACACAGCCCCTAGGTGACCCCACTCCTCAACAGCACAGCACAGGATGAGAGCCCTGCATTCTGGACACTGGCACATTTCCCGCCCCTTCCCCACTACTGCACCTTAGCGGGGTAGTCGTCTATCACCTTCACCAGCTCCTGACATCGCTGGAGGAGGGGCTTGGTCGTCCAATCAGCTTTCAGATTGGCCTGAGAAAAGATGCACCAGCCTCAGATTCACGGTCATTACGTACATTCATTAATTTGGCAGATGTTCTTCTAGAATGACTTACACAAACTGCATTCAACAGAGATATTGAGTAGATACTGAATCACTGAAATACAGTGCTACCGTGGGAGACATTGCCACAAAGCGCGCAAGTGCTGTCCTAAGGCACACAACGATATCCTACAGCTATCCTAACCTCATAGCCTAACAGCCTGATGACAATCACATTCATCCCATCTTACAATCGTAGTTTATAAACTATTACACATTTACGAATGACAAAACGGAGACGTATCAATGCGAAGGAAAAGTACAGCAACTCAACGCACTGTATTAAGTGACATACAGGGGATGCCTCGGACACAACAAATTGCCCCCACTACAAGGATTTGAGAACCAAGAAGCACTGGCATACTGACCAGCAGGAAACTGGGCTGCTGCAACGCCGGGGTGGCCATGGATGGCGCACTGTCCGCAGTGCAGACTCTAAACGCGAAAAGTCAGAATCCACCCGACACCTGGAGATGACCTGTACGTTTAAATACACCAGCAATTTAGCTCGCCAACGATGTCTTCTGCCATGATCGCTAACGCTAGCGAACTCCACGTGAGTACAAAATCAAATCCCATTTGACAGTGTCTAACTATTTTGCTACCAGTTAGCAGGCTAGCGGTTTAAACTAGCTAGCCAGCAACTACCATTTAAATATAATGTAACTAAGTGTGTTCTAAACATGCAATGGGTCTAGTTAGCTAACTGGCAGCGCATGGTATCGTAACGTAATCAACTGCACAGAGACTGCTCTTTGTGACATTGTGATTAAAAGTAGCTTTAGTCATGTTGCGCATTTGCCTATACAGCTAAATAGCAAACGCATGTGCTTAGTTAATAAGTTAACTGTAACTACCTAGCAGCTAGCTACGATAGCTAACACCAATACAGTCAGCTAGTCAGCTATTACTGGGAGTTATCTGAGGTAAGTAATGTTAAGTTAGCTAACTTAGTTAGCAGGCTAGCCACCTAGCTACGGTGACAGTGTCATCTGCTACCTAGCTGTTCGGCTACTGGCATCAGCCGACATTCAGCAGGTTTACGGTATACATCCTAACACAAAAATACCGTTTAACGGTTACTGTTGTTTGAGTTATCTTACGTCTCGCTTCTCTCCTCAGCCTGATCGTTTTAACTGCTTCCAGTTCCAATCTACCGCGTTTCCGTCCAAACGTAGCGGCCACTGAGCAGCAGCAACATGAACTACATGACGTCATTTCCTTAGAACGCCATGGGGTATCCGTTACAAAGCTTTACAACGGGTTTTCATTTGTATCTGGGAATTGGAGTCCAAAGCTGATTTAAAAAATACCATACGTGATAAACACATACATTCATGATAGACTACATTTCCCAGAAGCAGACTTAAAGACTATATCATTGTGCCTTTTGAACTTCATATATCAGATCACTGCGGGATCGAGAACAACAGCGCCACCTAGCTAGTTTACGTTCGGTATGAATTTTAAAAAGTTTTAAAAACAAACAATAAGTTCGATGTAAGATTTTAATACATAAGTACTCCTCAGAGACCGACCACAGTAAATAGAACGCGATATGGTTTTGCTGACGAGATTGCAGTTTAGTGAATAAAAAAGGTTGGCTAAGTTGTGCGAAAGCTGAAGTCATGCACTTGTGACTTCGGTAATGTTAGGCTTTAAGCATAACAGATACGTGTAAGGTCCCTTTAAAACGGTTAAAAAGATTTTAAAAGTTTCCGTAATACATAGGCTCCTTAAATTAGATAACATAATTGAATTATATTATAATAAGAGTTAAAAGTACTTTAAACACTTTTGCACTCAAAGATTAATCAAGACCTTTAGTATACCAAACGCACACAGGCCTACACTGCAGGAATTTTTAATGTTAGAAAAAAAAACATTACCTAGTAATCACACGGTCCAAGCATGTCTGTGAGGCGCATGGCAATGATAAATTAAATAGCCTACTGAGTTAGTAAAATAGTTTTGAAGTAAAAGATTATGCTCCTGTTCTCACAGTACACAAGTCTCGCTGTCACCTGCATTGTTATACAAAATGGAACCCCAGCATAATTAGTCAAATTAATTAATGGTGAGTGTGGACTAGGCGGAAAAACTCACATTTAATTATAATGTGATGCTTTATGAAATATTATCCCGTATTTAAAATGCCTGGAATGTTGCAGAACATTATATTTGCAAGTGCTGGGTAGATATCTGCATCATGTAATATTTAGATGATTGAAATAATTCTCTTCCACCGCATTGCCGTTAGGTGGCAGTAAGGCACCGATTAAAACTCCTATGACATATGAAGCGCTCTGGTAAAATTAAAACGATACGTTTCGATGTAAATCCAAGGGGTAGGATATACAAACACACACACACACACACACACACACACATTTTTGCTGTTTGGGAGTGATTTATAAGCATAATGTTACTAATTTATTTGGCAGATGCTTTTATCTAGAGCAAGTAACAAGGCTGTTATGACAAGATACATGAAATCTATACTCCCATGGCATTGAGTCCCAGACCTTGGAATCTATACTCCCTGAGCATGAATTGCGCATTAACAGTTTGAGAAACATCTGGCACATTACACCAGAGGCTATGGCTTTTGCAGCCTGGATTTTAGATAAAAAATTTGTATCTTGGAATATGTAGCCTATGTGATGCTGTCAACTGGAATTAACTATAAATATCACAGTCACAGTTACCCTTGAAATGTTCACATTGTAGTTTCTATAGCCGTAGAAACCCACATGCTGAACAAATCCAGGTTGTCATAGCTCTTTAAATCTGTGCATTGCAAAAATCAGTCACTACAGCCCTTGGGATCTTCGTGGTTTGCAGATTATTTTATTCATGCCTTGAAACACAGCAAAGATGCGTGTAAAAGAGTGCTGACACAGCCCTTCAAGGCTGTTGTGTCAGTTCTACGTGGAGTCTACTCTGGGGAGAAAGTGGCAGGAATTGCAGGAGTAATATTCGTATCGGGTTTACAAACCGGGGCTTTGAATTACCGACTGAAACGGCAAAGTGACAAATTTTCGATGACTTGAATAACTCCCAGGGCCCCTTTAAAATACCTCGTCGTTTTGTTACCGGGGGAAATTTAGTTCCTGAGAATACCCGTCAATGTCAGATTGAGAAAACAGGTTTAAATGACTCCAGCTCGTCACGAGGGATTCCAGCATCAAAACCCGCAACGTCTTTTTGTCTGCTATGCTTACATTACTCGGGCTATAAAAGTGAGATGCAAATGTGGGAGAGTCCGAGGGGCGCCTTGATTTGTCCTGTATCAGAGTCTCCGCTGACAATGCAGCGCTGGAAACGTTTAGAAACAAATAAAGCCGCAGCTGCACCGCTGCGCGACTCGCGTTGAAACCTGCGGTGCGGCTCCCCGGGGAAAGTGCGCGCCTCTGTCTTTACTCAGAGTCACGGGACCTTCAGAGCTGACAGAACATTACAGAAACACCACTCGCATCAAACGCAATGCAAATGCGCTGCAAACCCGGCTGTGAATGTACCCTCTGTAGGATTCAACGAAAGAGAATGAAGGAAATAAGAGAAACAAAGTTCAAATTCTCACTCACATATGCACTACATATCCCCTGCAGTTGCTTCCCACGGGGTAGGCTAGTTCATTGTAGGAGTGGACAAATGTGCAATATTGAATTTATTTGATATTGGACGCAGCTGCAGTAAACGTAAATGTCTCATTTTTAGTAAGATGGATGATGCAGCCACTGCATGCATAGCTTTGGTCAGGCTGCTGAGGACGTGCGGTGGATTGACTTTGAAGAAGACTGAATGAGCTCGTATAGATTGTAAAAGGACAGTAGTCTATTAATGAGAGACAATGGCTAATGTAGATAAAATGTGCTGCCTATATTGTCACTTGTTTAACAATACTAATTAATCCTGTTGAGGCTATTGTATCACTGCTATACATTTAAAGACTGTTGTTCCTGGCCTTTCTTTCTTTATTTATTTCTTTCTGCTCTTGCTTTCTTACCCATGATAGCATTGTTCAATTTTGATTGAATTTCACTCACATCTATTGGTCAGAGTCTTGAGAATTATGCAAAATACTCTTTTTTTTGCCTTAGGTCCCACAGCATGCTAAATGTGGCCACCAAAATAATTTTTTACGCATGTAAATGAATTTCTCCTACACACACCCATTTATTTCACATTTGGTGCACTCACCAGGCATCGACTGAAGACACATGCAAATTCTGGTCATAGCTTTAGGTCCTTGACCACACCCAGCCAAACCAAATATGATCCCCAAACATTGCCATAACTTTTCACAGTGCTGCCCAACCTAATTTTTTATGTTTATGGCTCATAGTGTCTAAATATGTGTGAAAACATTTTCATAAGCCTCAGTGGGAAATTAAGCTTTACATGGCTGGCTGCTCTCGTGTTTTTCAGTCAGGCATTCCTTCCAGCTACCAAAGCCTTGGAAATCCTCAGGACCCTGGACAGCAGGGGCCCTGTAACCCTGCATGCACACCTGGAGTTACCTGGTAGTCAGCTCAGGTGTGGCTCGTTGCTGTTTGCTGTTATCAGGCCCTGTATAAAACCGCTGCTGGTGTGTCTTGTTGCTTTTGTCTCAGAGAAGAGGAGATGCAAAGGTCTTCTTTGCCTCACGGTTTGGGTTCATTTTTCCAACCCTTTTGTTGCTGTGTGTCTCCTCATTAACCAACTTATGCTCATCTTCTAATAGGGTGTTCATGTCCAATCGCCACCCGGCATGGAGCCCGCTACTGCCAAACTGATCATTCAATTTCCACACATGTATACTGCAAACTTACTGCACTGGCTATTACAACTGATGACATCTGTTTGGTTGATGAAACTACATCATGACTGGTGGCAGTTAAACGTGCGTACACATGGGCATGATTTCATAGAACATTACTGTTCCCATCAAATAAGTGGTTAAAAACTTTATTTTACAGACTATAGCAGAGGGCTGTTCTGTTTTACTGTGATTTTGAGTTATCATGGAGAATTATGAGGAACTGAATTCCCAAATGTGTGTTCTCGCTGAGTGCCTCTTCATGTGAGGGCTTTGCATGGTTCAGACAGGTACCCTGATATTCGGGAGCAGACACTAATTACCCTCATGTGAATTCAAACTAACTGGAGATTAAGAGCCTGTCTCATGTCTCCATCTTATGTCTCCCCCTCCCACAAATGATCGTGTCTTTTCAGGTTGGACATTGATGGTAAAATCAAATCAGATGTGGGAGATTTCAGTATGGGAATCTGGGTGGCAGGGGAAAAGTACCCGAGCAATCACACTAAAATGGCAGATTCGCTTTCTGTCAAATTGTGATGTGCACAGGTATGTTTTTACCAGAAAAAGCATATTTTCATTTAGGAGGAGTTTGGCCTGTATGTCTCCTGTAGTCTGCCATCTGTAAATACGTAAAAAAAAGATAAATAGTATACAGCATATCATGAAAAATATGTAATACTGTGTGTGAAAATGCTAACATGTGAGAAATATTTGGAACAATCAATCAAACCTAAAAATATACGTCTAAAACACAAGTAGATTCATCCTACCTTTTTATGTGTAGATATGTACAGTATGTGCTTCAACATCCTATGTTGTAAAATGAATTTCACAGTGTGCATACAAGTGTTAATAAATATGGCACACATACATAATACATGAATTGAATAATATCTTTTTTCATATCTTTTTTTTAATATCTTTTTTTCTTCCACACACATTGACCTGTAAGTGTTAAAAACATTTCATCATTCACTCTTTCTGTGGCCCCTTGTTACTTTCACACAACAGTCTGAACAATGTTGCCTCCACATTGTGGAAATGTTACATGATTGTTCCAGTGGTACTGCCATGCCATGAGCATACTGGGATAGAATCCTCAAAGGCTGATGGAAAAATGAAGTGAAAAGAGATGTACTGTAGATCCCCCAGGGGGCGCTCTAAGCTACCAGAAAAGCGCAGTGTCTTTGCTGCTGATGACAAACCATTGGCCCTTTCAGCTTTTCTCCCCACCCTTACTTTGGTTTTTCCCTCCCAAATGCCCCTGACTTGGATACACAGCAAAGAAAGGTGACCACTTTTATACAGCAGGTACGCTGTCTGCTGGTAAATGTTCCTTTTATTTAATTTAGGCCTCATTTGTGGGCCATTTTAGCACCCGAACACAAGGGAAATGGCATCAGTAGGCAGGCTGATTCCCTTGTCATTTATCTGGACCAGCAGTGTCTCCTGTAGAGGAGCCAGGTGGCACTAAGACATTGATTCATTTTCTCACTGATAGATTTGGGTCTCTTCACACCCTCACTGACCAGGTTATCAAGAGCTGGGCAGGAATCAATTAACCAATCAATTACTGCTATGGAGTAGAGGTATCTCTCTCCTTCTCTGTCTCTCTCTCTCTTTCTCTCCTTCTCTCCTCACTCTACTCAGAGCACTTTAGAGAATAAACAACAAACAGGGAAACAAACAGAAACACCCCATCCAATTTCATTCCAATTTGATTTCACTTAGTCTGCTTAAGTTGAATTGGTCCAATCAGATCCAGTTAGAGGGCCTGCTGGCACATGTGTATTCCAAGAGAAGACTCTGCAGGTCCCTCTGTGAAAACAAATAAAACCGTGCCCCATTAGAGCTTAGTTAATACTTACAAACATTCTTCAGCAAACATTCACCAGTATCTATGCTTAGTCCTTCAAGCTTAAAGCATAACACTCCTCCAAAAACAGCAAAATGCTCCTCCAAACATAATATAATGCACTTCCAAGCACAATACTATAACACAGGGACAAAACACATCTCCAGACACTTCTGAATAAAATGGCACAACGCTGCCAAGACTGTAGCATTATGCACTTCCAAAACAGAGTTCAAAACCCTTCAAAACATAGTGCATAACACTCCTTCAAACACAGTGACAGGATAAATCCCCAAACACTTCCAAATGCGAGCCGTAATTCACCTCCAAACATCATAGTCTTTTACAAACACAGCATAATGTGTCTCAAAACAGAGTGGACCCTGCCCTTGGCACACTGGCGATGGTGGCAAAGAAAATGATTATTAACTGGGGAAAAAAAAGCAATTTGGGAAGTCCTCCCTTTCCCCTTCGTGCGGTGAGTGGAAGCTCTTATCAGTGCTCTGGGGTCCTGAGGACTTTCCTCTCAGGCTGAATATTTTAGAGGTGAAAGTCTGAGCAAACTGTCGCCCGCCATGCAAAACTTCCAGAAAGCGAAACAGGTCACGGCTCCCCCGCGCTGATAAGGGGAGTGTTTCATAAAAGTTAAAATGGGGAGAAAATATCACATTTTTTCCCCAGCCTCCCTATCGGAATTACTGAGCTGCCAGTCAAAATATCTAGAGAATACCTGATCTGATAACTACCTGTCTGTCGCCATTTTTCTCCCCGACAAACGCTATTTCTGGTGCAGAAAGGGCACTGTGTTATTGAAATTCAGTAGATGCCTATTGGAACATATAAAACCAAAAATTCCCAAACACTTTCTCTGCTACCATTTCTTGTCAGACTACAGAGGGTATTAATTTTATTTTGTCCACATTCAAGGATTAGAAGAAGCAACTGCAATCAGATCCTGCCTGTCCAGCCAGCACTTACAGCTGTGAGGGTTGTAGGCAGTGCATACATTCTTCAGTGATCTGCAGTGAGTGTCTGAGCTCAAAACTTAATTTTGGAAAACAACAAAAATAAACCAAATCTTCTCTGACATGCCCTTTATTGTGTTGTGTGTGTACTCAGGGAATTTGAGACCCTATTTTGTGCATCTTATTTGAATTTTATTCCGTAAAGCTCCGCGGGGACTCTTGGTTTAATTCAGTCTGGTTCGCAGAGAGTGACTGACGTACCTTGGGATTCTTGTCCCGTGCGTCTCCTCCTGGCTTTTGGGAAAAGTCTCTGCAGCTCCCTTCGAGCAGGGGCGACCGGCGGTCAAACGAAATGACGACCCTGTCGGAAAGCATCAGAAAATGCGCAGCTTTAATGGTGGGGGGCGCTAATCTGGAGCGGCTATCTGGACAGGCTGAAGCCGCCGTGGGGCGGCGGGAGGGATGGAGCCGCGGCCCTGCCACAGTCATTATTAGTGCTATCGCAGATCAGACAGGCGGGCTGTCCAAATGACGCACGGTGATGGACCGCTGCCCAGGTTCTGGCTGTGCAGCTGTCAGAGCCACTGAAGAGGGGGAGACGGTGTAGGAGTGAACCTGAGAGAGTCAGCGTGGCTTTAGTGTGAAACTGGCCCTTGTGGAGCGTGTGTGTGTGTGTAGGGGGTAGTGTGCAGAGCAACCTCTAAACACCGCAGGAAGGTTTGAATGTAACACAGTAAAAGGAGATCAGCAAAGCCGCAATTCCTCTGCTAACCGTCATGTTTGTCAGCCAATGCTTTTTTTTGTTCAGCAGTTGGTAGTGCTTAATGATTCAATCAATCAATTAACCAAACAACCAACCAATCGAGTGAGCAATCAATCAGCCAGATTTTGTTTGATCTAACAGCCCTAACAAAAGAATTGTAAAACTGTGCTTGACATATTGAGGCCCATATAAACAATTCATGAGATATATTACATGACACTGTAATAGAAATTATTAGCTCTTGAGGGATTGACAATCCACACACACACACACACACACACACACACACACATGAAGTGGTGTGTTTAACTCAGCCCTCTACTGGAAAGCAAAGATAAATCATTAAGGGTAGAAGTACCATTTCTTGTTCGCTTCTCGTTGATAATTAAACTAATCAGCAGAAACTAGGTTTCAATGTGTGTGAAAGTTAAATGACATAAAACAGTTTTGTCTAAGTAAATGTATAAGGAATAAATAAATAATTCATGAACATCATTAAACCCATGCTAATAATGAAGTTGGATCTGGGGTAATGGTGTGAGCGAAATGGAGTTAGTGAGTACCAGGTAATTCTCAGAGCCCAAGTACGTAAATGACGCCTATCTTTGACTTTCCATCGTCCATGTCTGTCCCCGTGTGCTCACATAAAGAGTCGCTATCTTTAGATTCTGTCCTATTCAGCCACATGGCTTCTGCTCGGGTTGCAGTTTGCATGAGTGTTTTATCCCGAGGTGGAAAAAGAAGCTGAAACAACTCTGAGACTACGCCGAACAAACTAGGCCTGAGACACACAGGGACGCTAATTCTGCGGATAGCTGCGGTAGCTAAAGGCAGCAGTCTTCTCAAATAATTAGCTTAATTCAGCGGAGAGCTTTGGGGACTAGCAGAAACTGCAGATGCTTTCCCCTACAGGATTCAATTAACGTTGTTCGAGATGTTCTCTGATGCTTTGATAAGCCTTCATCCCAGATTCAAAGAGATATGCCTCCTATTATATGCGTGTGTGTGTGGAACCCCCCCCTCCCCGTCCTGCCCCGCCCCGCCCCCCTCCCTCTGAGATATTTTGAGTCTGAGCCTTTGAGGGTGTGGGGGGGTGGAGAATATATGTCAACCATAATGGCACAGTTCTTACGGGACCTCAGCCACACTGCCTCTTCTGGTCTGCTGTGAGAAACGGAATGGCAGTGAGAACCGTTTCCATGGATGCAGAATCTCCACTCTGCGCGCCCCACCAGTGTGGTGTAGTGGTGAGGAGCAGGGATCCTAAATAAAAGGTTGCTGGTTCGATTCCCCGCTAGGGCACTGCTATTGTACCCTTGGGCAAGGTACTTAAACCACAATTGCCTCAGTAAATATCCAGCTGTAAAAATGGATAAAATTATAACCTACTGTGTGTAAGTTGCTCTGGATAAGAGCGTCTGCTAAATGACCGTAATGTAGTATAATGGAAGCAACACAGTGGAAGGCGTTTTCTCACCCAGTCCCAGCCTGGAGGCCAGTCCTGTTTCTTTAGTCATGCATAGTTCGCTACTATAATTCAAGACAACAAAAAATTGTTCTTAAACTCCAGAGATGTAGCAGCTCAGGTATGGCTCGCTTGCTCCCCGTCTCTCTTGGTGTGTTCCTGCCACAGGTGTAAGTTATTGCCAGTTGTTAATGTTCCCATTTTAGTCGTTTTTAAGAAAAATGAATACGAGGATTTAATTTCAATTCCTTGTTCCACATTTTTTAGTGACCGCCAGCAGAAACAGTCATTTACTCTTCACATTTTCTTCTCTTTCTCTTATTCTTTATTAGTATAATCTAAAGGAAACTTTTGTAATGATTTCTGAAGGGCTTCATTTGAGGAAAAGTGATAATTTAGTTGAACTTTAGGTAAGGCCTTTAAAACACCAGGAAACTTCCTGGGCCCGCCCCAGAAACCTCAGTAACTACACAAGAGTGATTTAGTAGGGAACCAAAACAAAATTGTATGGTAACATGGCAGAGAGAGAAGGATAATGGTACAAGTGTATGCCTTACTGTAGTTCCCCAGATAGGCTGTTCCACAGCTGCCAGCCAGCACTGGTATCTTTAAGGCCCAAAGAGTTTGAGGAGGTATCAGCAACCCTTTGGCTATATTCCACGGCTGCCAGCACTGGTATGACTAAAATGTATCTGCACTCTGATGATTCAGAGATGTGAGCATCCCTGTGGCTCAGGAATCACAACAAACCTGTGATTCATGGATATGAGCAGCCCTGTGATTCAGGGATATCAGCACTGAATTTATTCCAGGATATCTGCACTAATGTGACTCAGGGATATCACTGCTTGTGTGCTTTACTGGTTTTCCCTGCTCTCTGCTTGTCCCTGCCCACAGCAGATGAAAGAATGGTCAGTGTTGTCCTTTTAGTACACGTGTACAGGGACTAAAGTGAATAAAAACCAATACATTAAATTGTGGTCTCCGCATTCATTAGCCTGGCTGAGTCATAAACCAGCATATTTCCAAGGATAGTACAAACATCTCCTGTCAAGCGGAGATATAAAGACATTTATATAGTAAATATATTTATGAGTAAAGACTTGATTGGTTGTTTGAAATCTTCTGGAGAAGGTTTGTTGGATACCTTGGCCTGGTAAAAAAGAAATTACAATATTGAAACCCCTGTACCCAAACACTGCATGCTAAAAGTTGCTTGGTGTCCAGAAAGGGACCAGAGTGACACCCAGGTCTCTTACAAAGAATACTGTCTGAACTGTCAATCAGAGCAGCAGTACGCTTGGGTTCCCCACCCTGCCCTTGACCGCTCTTTGACCCTCCCAATCGAGCCTGGTGTTCCACTAGGGGAGGTGGGGGTGGGGGTGGGGGTGGGGGTGGGGGGGACACACAACGCACAATGAAGCTGGACTTTGAAACCGGGCCCCCTCTGTTTCCGTCAGTCCCTGCTAATCCCCAGATTCACCCTCCCACAGACTAGCAATGCTCAAAAATTGAGACATCAAAGACCCGACCAAGGGAGGAAAAAAAAAAGCCACAAAAGAACCGAAGGAAAGAACAGGAGCAGCAGAGGAGGCTGATTTTATTTGCATATCATCTCCGTTTGAAGAGCTTCTCTTTCGTCAAGGGCCTCCACTCGTCTTTCAGAAGGGGGACGCTGTCTTCCTCCACTTAATTAGTTTTTTAATCAACAGAATGCTTTTAAACTCTACTAATTATACAAGGCATGTGGACGTGCGTGGTGAAAACCTACTGGGTGATGGAAAAGACTGACACCCCCCCCCCCCAGGACTGATGGGGTCGGCGTTGTCACAGCTGCGAAGGAAGATGTTCATGATCACTTAACAAAGGAAGTGGACTCTGACTCCGGTGCTCAGCGATACAGAAAGGGATTGGTTTCACAGCCCTCAAATGGACACGTAACTGTTCCAGGTGACACACCTGCGCTTTAACGTACCCATCCTTGCATGTATCGGAAGTGTTGGCCCCGTATGTCATCTGCACTTGGAAATGGATATTAACCTGGTAGTAAGTGCCTTTTTCATTGGCTGATGGGAAACAGGCTGATTTGCTATGCACCCTTACCAGGCAGAATAGAGGTCTGAAGGGTGAAGGCTTGTATTAGCCATCTGTGACACTGTGACTAAGCATTCGGCTGTGATTGGTTGGCAGGATGTTTTTTCGTCTGAACAGGGTACGTTGTTAATCCCTAGACCCCTACTGGACCATGAACTCCTGCTGTTTACTTGGGAAAATAAATCGATGCTCATAAGCCTGGTCAATTTGGAAATGTAATAGCGTTACACCTTTAGTGTTTCTATTAGAATAGCCAATCCCTATCCCAAACCAGCTATCAAAAACACAATCCTCACCCCAATTACTGTTGATAACAGGCACAACAAAAGAACTGTGAACTGTTTTATTGATGAGTATTAAATGGAACCCAAATATAAAGTGATACCTTTTTTGTGAAAGCTTTATCTTTTTTTGCGTATTCAAGATCACTTACTCTCTCTGAGCTGACAAGCTTCTCGCCACCCCCCCCCCCCAACACCACACAAAACCACCACCATTCCAAACCACCCAATATCCCAATCCCTCCCCAATCCCACCCCATACGCACACACACACACAAAACCTCACACACAGGCCCTGAAGACAGTACTGTATGTTCAGAGTCATAACATTAAACAGCATCATCAGAGTCCAAAATAAATCGGCGGGGCGCTTGCTTGAAACAGCAGGGAAGCATTTTTCCAGTGACGCCTGTGATTTTACACCCTCTCCCCTTCCTACAAAAAAACCCCATCTCTTCTGTTTTGGTTATCATGCAGCAGTCGGAATGGACTCTGTGTGCCCCAGACTGCAACCACACTAAAGAGGTCTTGTAAATTCAGCTCCAGAGTGGTTCATTTCGCACATTATCTCACAAAGTCCTCTGTTCGCCTCCCTGCTGGGGTCTCTGCACTCCCTCCTGTTCCGTGAGGTTAAACACATTCATATTTCATACTAATAGCAGCTGTGGCCACAGCTTCCACAGCCCCACAGCCAGATGAGTGAGTTAAACTATTAAACTGAGTCTAATCATGAAATATGGAGCGTAGAGCCCACACTACACCGGCGCAGGAAAGAGGAGAAAAGGTGGGTTCTTTTTAAAATGCGCTTTTTAATGATTCATTTGACAACACACACAAAACTTTCCTAATATGCCCTAAGATACACAGTACGAGCACTTTAAGGGTATGTCTCAGATTCAATATTTTTCCACTTATCTGAAGCCCCAAAAAACATTCTGGACTATATTAATAAAAATTCATTAAGGTGTGCCTGCTGGAACTGCCGGAAGTTTTGGATGGCCTGTTTTTATTCTCTCCTGAGGTGTTCCTTCTGAAACATCCAAGTGTATCAGTGAACTGCATACCAGTGATGACAGATGCACAGTTTTACAAACTGTATTTACAAATGCTTCACCGTAGCCAACGGCAGGCAAGAGAATTGACAATGCTCAAACCTTGGCTTTGTTCTTAATTATCTGTAAGAATTTCTCTAAGCAAAAATTCTTTTTTTAATGTTTCTTACACAGCTTGAACAACTGTGAGCACTGTAAGCACAGAATTCTGCTACAAACATTATGGAAGAAAAGAAAAAAATACTTGGAAATGCTTCTCAAACACAGAGCACATTGGGGTTCGATTTAATCTGAACCACAGTCAATCTGAATTTATGCTGGAACAATTCTACTGTTTGCCATTACAAACTACTGACATGCTGCTTGCACTGGTCAGTTTGCTGTGGAAATGCCTCTAGTTTGCTTCAGGTAAAGCTCACCTACAGCCAATGCAGGTCAGTAGAGGTGTCTCAGGTAAAAAACACTTACAGCTAATGCAGGTCAGTGGTTGTGTCTCAGGTGAAACACACCTACAACTAAGGTGGGACCGTGGAAAAGTCTCAGGTACAGCTGATCCACAGCTTTCGTGGGGGGCCGTGGAAATATCTCAGGTAAAGCTCACCTACAGCTAAGGTGGTTCACAGGCCAGTAAGCCTATTCACACTGCAACTTAGAGTGAGTATAGCACTGCGTCTAGCCTATTCATGAACACTCTGCTACCACTCGTACTTGCCATTTCCTGTCATCTCTTCCTCCTGCATTCTGAGTGCCTCTAAAATGTAAGCATGTCGGTATGAAAAGAACACTCTGATTGATGAAGTGACCGTGTTAAACGCAGGTACACAACACCTTTTCTTTCAGTCTCTCCCCACCTCCTCGTCTGGCTTTCAGTGAGCAAAGCTTTAGCGGCGCTGTGAGACACTCATTACAGCAGAGTTCCAGACTCTGCCAACATAAAAGAACGAGCAAGCGAAAGGAGCACGTTTGACAGATCTAATTTGTCAGCTCCCACGTATACCTTGTGTTAAATTATCTGGCAGCGATCGGGTCAGGTTTTTTGCAGCTTAGTTTGAAGGCAAACTGAGGCTCGGGGTATAAAGGGGAAAAAGTTGCATTATTGAAACGCGGCTGTGATGATGTAGAGTGGGGAGGCAGGCATTCTGACCACACTCATTATACGCTGCTTCAGCCCTGCATTTATTTAAGGGCCGTGAACGACCTCAAAACTCTCCTCGGCTCACAGAAAAACACACTGCAGGAACAGGTAGGAACTGTGGGACTGGTACTAGGTATTATTACAAATAACTATTGTCCTCTGTATACTCTGAGGCTGACTTTGGCAAATTCATGTTTGACATTAGAATTTTTAGATTTTTGAATATTTATTTCAAAATGATAAATAAATGTTTTAAATACTGATGAAATAAAACACTGAATAATTATGAATAAATAAACACTGCCCTTATCCCTGTATACCACTATAGCCTCTGTAAATTTCTGCCCTTTATCCCTCCTCAATAATGACAATAAGCAAAGCTCTCACCAGTAGGGTAGGTATCTGTGATCCCAATGTTAGAGACCACACTGGCTCCCTCATAGGGAGATGCATATGGAGGAACATGCGACAACTTTATATTTTGATTCAATATTCAAAAAGAAAACATATGTGCTAATGGTAATTGCCTCATTAGATGCGGAGCAAGATTTTGCAGACAATTTTTATTGTCAGCTCTGGCCTTTGTCAGTCATTCACCGGTCAGATCAAGAGTTTATTTGGCTTGATATACCCTTTTGCCATACTGACGGATTAATTCTCAACCCTTGTAACTCCCCTGAGAAACAAGGCCAGGATAATGACTGCCATCATTATTGTTCGCAAGACTAAACACTTGACATTAAAATCTACCAAATTGAAAATGGTTCATTGGTATGGCGACTGATTCCCCATCCTTAAGTGTAAGTCTGATGTTATTTTAAATTTCTTAGAACTCAAAATCTGAGGTTCTGTCTCAAAGGTTATCGCTCAGAGGCTCCCAGAGATGTTTCAGGACATCCTGTACTGCTTGCAAGCTCTATTAACTACCAACAGTTAAGTACTAAAATTTATGTTCCTTCAATATTCCCTGCTACTTTCTCACAACCTAGGAATCACTATTTTTGTTTATTTAATGTTTATTTGATAGGGACAGATTCATATAAACAAAAAATTTGTAAGACGATCAAATGCAACGTATCATAGCATTCATATCTTATGCTAATTTTGCAGACATCTTCTCTGATGTCAGAAATTCCCACCGTCTTATTTAAACACTATACAGGATGACACAGAAACGATAGATATGCCCACCCACATAACAGAACCAATCTCTGCCACAAAAAATGAACTTCTTACCCAATATGAATTATTTATTCTCTGAGTAAACGCATTTACTTCCCTCTACGTTGGGTTACCACTCCTCATAAATCAATTCACACATTTTGCCGGAGACATCAAAAACCCAGAATCAAACTTTCAGCTCTTTAAAAATCCAAAAGCCGGAGGGGATTGGCAGCTCCAAACATCTTAGGCTGTTTCCTGTCTTCTCAGTTACACTCTCAAATGAAGTGGTTTACCCCAGACCCACAGCAATCATAGCTGCAGACAGAGAGATTAGAATGCAATTATCTGTCCATTACAGATTCAACTAACCTAACTGAACCTAACCTAACCTAACCTAACCTAACCAAACCAAACCTAACTTAACCTAACCACTGAGAAAGTACAGTTGTTTCAACAGTTCTACAGCATCCACAACTTACAGACCTGGTAGGAAGTTAAACTCTAGGAATGAAACCTTCTTGCTCCCATCTACTCAAACCCAGACATTCTACAAAATTAGAAAATTTTCTCTTCTAGTCTACGCATAACTCAACTCAGTCCCATGCTTTGGAGAAAAGCAGTGTTAACCTTCATGAGAAGGCCTAATTCTAAATAATTACAGTGAAAGGTGCCTTATACAAGTATCTATAAAAAATTCCACTCTGTCAGTGTTTGAGTTTACTTGTAAATAGAAAAAGTTAAAAAGTGAAGGTTCTGTGATGAAAAAAGAAAAAAAATGACAGTGCCATTTGATAATAGGGAGATGCATGGTTGAATAGCAGCAATAGTGAATCATACTCTAGAAAACAAACAACAGCAAAACTTTCTCAATGTCTCTAAAGCAAACACTTCCATTTATCCAGCGCAAGGCCATTCAGAGAAGACTTTACACCCAGCGTGAACTGTTTCTGATGGGATTATCAAACTCCGATTCCTATTCACGCTGTAGTCGCAATGCTGCAGATAATACTGTCCCCACTTTCTGCTGCTGCATTTTGGAAATTAAACGCACGCAGGCTGGGGGACATTCTGTGCCTCTCTGCCCAGACGGGGAACTTTAATCCGTCTTTACTTTTCCCCGGCTCAGTTCTTGAAACTCCATTCTCACATCGCTCACTATTGCCAAAAAAAAGAGTAATGCTGAAAAACTGGAGTGATAGGAGTAATCTGACATCCCCGATGATTTAACTCACTGATCCATGTAAAATGAACAGCTTCCTCCAAGAAATCAAACGCAGATTATCTCACCTGGAACCCATTTCATTCTGTTCTTGCTTCCGTGTAACACTCCACTCACACACACCCCCACCACTGCTCAAATGCCACAGCCAATCATATCATTTACATTCACATCATCCAATCCAGTCTTTGCCTCTGTAAAGAAACAGGCCACTGGATGAAAACAAACAAACAGAAAATAGAAAAATTACAAAGAACAAGTAAGTTTTTTGTAATGATGATGCAGAAACCAGCCAGCACTAAGCCACAGTTAAACTGCGTACAGAATCCCTCACTAGCTCAAACGCATATAGCTAGCCTTCAGTTTAGGTAGGTGGGTCATTTAACCAGTAAATGGTTACAGACAGACAATTACAAGACAATGACAAACCCATTTTAAATGAGCCTGGTAAGTAGGCCTGTTATCTTCTGAGAGGGAAAATGGAGAACAGCGGATGCTAAGCGACACACAATTAAAACACAATTAAAGCACAATTAACCAATTAATACAGTTGACACATAAACACAACATGAACAGGGTTTAGTTTTGGGGAGCAGGAGAAGGTGAACGTCTCCTCAACCCTAAATTTTTATGTCTCTAGGTACCCTGTCTGCTCATCTGTACTTTGTCAGATAATCAATAAATAACAATGAGACACAATCCATTAAAATTACAACTTGTCTTCATGTGTGATCTGTAGGTTGCCATAGATACGAGCATCTGACTGCTGCATAAGAATAATAAGATTATGAGCTCACAGATCGCTCCTCTGAGAGGAATTTTACTATTTTATTTGTTTCAATGTTTTATTTAAAAACTAAAATGGCATGAAAGGGAACGTGTTGCCCTGGTGAGTGCCTGAAATTTCTGTTGGATTACACGTTTCACTCTAGAGGCAAGCTGTTGCTTTTGTGGCCAGAGCTGTTTGCCTAAATGTTGCAGGTCTGAGAAATGCTAAGGAGTCGTCTTTTGTAGAGGGCCTTGTTGTCTTTATTTGGTTATGTGGGTGGAACTTGATAAACTGCTCTAGATTTTTTTTTTTTTTTGAGGGGGGGGGGGGGGGTCTAAAAACAATGCAGACATATGAAAAATGTAAAAAATGTCTCAATAAATTGTATTACCCACCTGTGCGATTCTGGTGATCTCTAGTGCATACCATGCTTGGTTGGTACAAGGCACATCTATCTGTTTTAAAGATGCTTTACCCAATGCCAGTGGTATTAATGTAATGCATATTACAGTCCTAATCTGTGTTTGCTTGTAGCTGCTTTGCTGGTACAATGCAGTGCCTCAAGAAGATACAGTACATATCTTTATTATGAAGTCAAATAATGAAAAACGTAACATCATTTCATTTTTAGGCAGCAATTATTTAAATCAGATTTTTTTCAGCTAATGTCTGTTTTGACCACTGGTACTGCTGCATGTCTCTTAAGGCCAGTGTTATTTGATTTGCTTTGAACAAAAATAATTATTTCATACAATGAAAAATCAATATTTGATATTAGGAAAATCCATGGTTTTAAAATGGGCCTGTGTGCATGCTCTGACCCTTATCGTTTTGAGTCAGCTGCCACAGTATGGTCAATGGAATCAGCTCTAGAATCTAGAGCCATTTGCTATTCTGCTGATTTGAATGCTGAGAACATTTTCCCCGTATTTCTTGGAGCTGTTTTCAAAACAAACCCCCGACTCCATCTGAGCAGGTCAATACGCCTCACTGGAAAACTAATTTAGCTGCAGCTGGTCAGTTCAGGATTGGAAACCATCCGCTAGCTGTCGACTGTTTTGGTCTGTACTACAGAGCCAAATGCAATGCCTGAATTGTTTGAGTTGCAGTTTTTTTAATTCAAGGCTGAATTGAGGCTTGAAGTCACCTTCCATGAATAAAAAATGAACTCATGTTGAAATAAGTAAAACAGAACAGCATGCTTACATGCTAATGTAATGTAACACTTACGGTTTTTGGACTTTATTCACCAAAATAAGTTGTAAATATACATTAATTATTTCCATATTAACACATTTCATTCATTCTGTCTTTCTTTCTTTCTTTCTTCCTTATATTGAACATTATATTACTGTCACACCATAAGACAGAGTAACAGGGTGACCAACCCCCACCAATTACTCATTTTTACAAAAGCATTTTTCAAAATGCGCTTCATAAAAGCATCAGAAAAAACTCATTAGCATATAGGTTCACAACAACTACAATAAAGTAATAATTTATTCAGGGCTGCATAACTGCATCAAGTAGTGTAAATACAAACCATATTGTATTCACTAAAGATGCATTCACTTCAGTCTGTGCTTAACTCTAGCCTTGAACACAATCACCATCCTATTTCAACTGACTGACCCTCATTCATAGTTAATCCTGGTCCATATTATCTGCCCTTAATGGCTCTAAGCACTTAATGGTTGCAGTGGTAATTATGTGCCACTATAACGGGCGTTGCACAGAGAAAGACCCACTCTCTCCCATTGTTACGGCACTCACAGTAATAACATACCTTTACATTATTATTACATGTGAGGAGGTGTGATCCAGCCATCAGCAGGGACACCTGCCCCAGCGGGTCCGTCCTGACAGTTCGGAGAGCCAGGCCAGCAGCGGGGGTGGGGGGGGGGGGGGGGGGGGGGCGGGGGTAATGAGCGAGGCATCAAGCGAGGCTCGGAGGAGAGCCACGTCGCGCGCCCGTCAGGGGGAGAAGGCTCTTCTCAGAAAATGGCTAAATGTTAATTACCTGACAAGGCAGGCCCAGCGTGTGGGAGAAGGCAGGGGGAGAAGGAGAAGCAGGCTGGAAGCTGAGCTCTGTGGTGGTGGGGGGTGGGGGGGGTTAGGGGGGGTGCGCGGGCCCTGCCATGAATCACTGCTGCTCGGACAGACACAGCTGAGTCCCTAGCTAGCAGCTAGCATCACAACGCACATGCCCGGGTGACATTTTTGTTACATCTAGGGACTTTGATGATTTCGATGCACTCTCCGAAACGTTGTGATAAAAAACGCTACCTTGAATTACATGCTCAAATGTACTGGAGTTATTAGGTTTTGTGCTTTGATTGAATCAGTAGTATCAACTCCAGGCATCCTGAGCGACTATGAAGAAGCAGTACAGAGTAAAGATGGCTGTTTTTGTCTGTTTTCGCAATGCTGACCAGCTCATAAGTCTCTTTGCCTTTGGCCAGTTACAACAGAGACAGAACACCGCCCTGGTCCCATTTAGAGATATTTCTGTATTTTCATATCATCTTTTATTTCTATAAATCATGTTCTGATATTGGTTTGTTTTGACACAGAACAGATACATGTCACTGTGACCAGGACAACAGCCCGTCGGTCCCTACCAAAGGGAGGCAATTATCCAGGCTTTCCCAGCAGTGCTACAACAGGTCAAGGAGCCCAGGAACGGGCTGGCGAACCAGTCAGGAGCGCTGATATATACAGCTGCCTGCCTCTGCTGATGGCCCATCATTGCTGCGCACTTTCAGCGCCCACGAAACACTGTTCTCAACCAAGGAAATCAATCCATTCAGCTCCGAGCCCATCAAAGGACATGGCAAATCTAGCTGTCACTTTGCACACATGCAATACGAAGGGGTGACATTACAATTACTCACGCTCCCAGGTCGTCAAATTCAGAGCTTCTCCACCTTCGTCCTGTATGCTTGGTTGTTGATCCAGCTGATGTCTCAATTAATGAGGTCTGATCAAGCTGTTGACTGAACACTGATCATTATCTGACATTTATCCATACCACATCTGTAATTAAACTGCTAAATTCTTTGTGAAAGACATATTTTGTTGGAGGTATTTGTTTGTGCTAAAATCAAGTTCCTTAATTCAGCATGTTTTGTTCTCAGTCCAACTGAGCAACTAATTATTCTTAATCAATAAAGTCGCATACCTGTCTGTATTGCTAATTTGCTTGTCTCCTCCTAGAGAAAAATATACTTTCTACAATCCTTATCTGTCAGAAAACACTCCCAACAGATACTTAAGTGATGTTACATTACAGTACATTGCATTACATTTGAACATGCAGTAGCTAACAATCTGTCAAGCTTTCTCTCCCAGAACAAGCTTTTTGACCCCATTACAGTCTGGCTGGTCATTCCACAGAGACTGCCCTCTTCTCCACCACCGAAGCTCTTCAGCTCTTCAGCTCTCTGTCAGAGCACGACTCCCACTCTTCAGTCTCAATGCTTCTGGACCTTTCTGCAGCCATCGAACCAGTGGACCACACTTTACTTCTGGCTACCCTGGCTACCCTGGCTATGTTGGGGATCGCTGACACCGCTATTCTTTGGCTTCAATCCTACCTCTCTTGGATGCTCTTTCGGGGTGTCCTGGAACGGTGGTTTGTCTAGGCCCTGCAGCTTGTCTGCGGATGTCCCATAAGGCTCTGTACTCGGCCCTCTCCTCTTCTCTTTTTTGACATGCATTCTCTTGGCCCATGGCTTTTCATACCACTTCTATGCTGACACTCAACACTCAACTTTTCCTGTCTTTTTCCACCATTTGACACACAAATCTTTGTACTCATCTCAGCTTGCCTGAAGGACATTTCACAGTGGGTGGTAGACCACTGCCTAAAGCTTTAGCTGGCTAACATTGAGTTGCTTTACATCCCCTCCATTTCCAGACCTCTCCCACAGCTAGATTCTACAAGTTTTTTCTCCAATAGCACTGCTACTGTCAAAAGCCTTGGGGTAATGCTTGATAACCAACTGTCCTTCTCCTCCCAGGCTGCAGCAGTGAGTTGGGCGAGCAGATTCTTTTTGTATAACATCCAAAGGATGCGCCCCTAACTCACTGTGTATCCTACACAGCTCCCGGTTCAGGTCGTGTCCCTCTCATGCCTGGACCACTGTAACTCCCTCTTTGCTTGTCTTCCCGACTGTGCAATCAAACCCCTGCAGCTAATCCAGAATGCACCCGCATGACTTGTCTACAACCTCACTAAACATAGTTGAATCACACCTCTCCTCACCTCACTTCACGGGCTTCCAGTTATCGCTCGCATCAGGTTCAAAACCTTGGTGCTGGCATACAGGACAGTGAATGGGACAGCCCCTTCATAACTACAATCAGTCCGCAACCCATATGTGCTGCCCAGATCAGTATGCTCTGCAACCATGGTGCAGCTAACATCATGACAAGGTTGCTCCTCTCAGACATGATGCCTGTCTGCACTGGTCCCCCAGTGGTGGAATGATCTTCCCACGGGGGTCAGGGCAGAAGAATCACTAGCCATCTTCCAACACAGACTTAAAACTCACCTCTTTAGGTGGCCTCCAGTGAAAACAAAAACCTGAATTATGCTCAAAACTGAAATTTTTTAATGCACCCACGTGTATGTGTGTGTGTGTGTGTGTGCTGTATGTGTGTCTTTGTGTCTCGTGTATACTATATGTGTGTCAATGGTGTGTGTGTATACTACCCCTCATCACCTCGACAACCTCTACACCAACCTGTACTTTTCCACTATTTCTAATTTTTACACCAACCTGTACTTTTTTCCTGTAGTTATAATTTTAGAAATCTTCCTGTCTTGTCAGAAACTGTCCACAAGAGGGCACTCTTGATTCTCTAGGGCAACTCAACCACGGAGGAGTGACCGCGCAACAGATTAAATGAGTGGCTGCGTGACTTCCATCAACACTGTCCTCTTCTGCCAAGCACATACAGCATGCACTGCGCTTTAGACTGATATACGAAATTGGCCCAAAAAATAAAATAAAACTATATTTTGGGGACAGTGCTATTCACCCCTATTTCAGCCATAGCACGGGTGTCTGCCAAGTGCGTTTACTGTGGACTAACATATACAATACAACAGATTCAACTATAATTCAGTAGATTTCATTTCCATTTTCTGACACCTGTGGCATTTGTTGTTATGGACATGTTCAGCTTTTACTGAGTGACAGTATGGTTTATTTTTCCGTCAGCTCACGGTTGGCCAAAGTCTCCTCGGCGGATCGGATTGAATCCGAGATCTGACAAGATTGATCACTAATTACAGCTACATTCTGGTCAGTTCTTTTGACACAGATGCAGATTTGATGCAGAGCCGCTTGGCCTCAAACACGCACAGCCTGTTGGAGTAGATTTATCTTTTTAACTGAAAGGGAGTTAGTGTTTTAATTTGCTTTCTGCCCGAACACACAGTGCACAGTGTGTCCCTGTCACTTCTCTAACTGAGAGAGACACCGAGAACCAGGCGGGAGCTATTCATGAGATTGATTTCTAATTAAAACTGATTGATGACAAGCCCGCGATAATGATGGAACACAACTACTGCCACCGGGGGCTGTTTCTTAGGAGTTACACTTTCATTTTAATCATGAATAAAACGAATTCAAAAAAACGCATCAAAACTCCAGGACTTAAAGCAAACCAGAGTATCGGCTCATCTGGTGGCTTTCATATATATAAAAAGGTACCAGATGTTCTGACAAGGACTCATTTGAGAAAATGTGAGAGTGCTTCTCCAGCTGTCGAGTATTCCGCTCAATAACAGCGACAACAGTTCTTGATTCTGGCTTTAACTTCTCTTGAAAATATGTCGATACAGCTCTCTGTAAGGACGCAGTAAGTATATATTGATTAGTGCAAATATTTCACACGTTTTTCTCCCGGCTCAGTACTGCATCATCATCACATGTTTGCACAAGTTGGCGGGCATTACTTCCAATATAAAGATACGCAGGTATGTTGCGTTCCTGGTGATGCGCATTCCTCGCTCCTGAAGTACGCTTGAATGCAGTCCGCTTCACACGCCCACAGTCCAGAATTTGCCAATCAAGGTTGTCAGCCGCATTCCGTTCCGTTATGTATTTTCCCCTCCGCGAACTCTCCGCGCATGAGTCACTGTCGCTGTCGCCACGGAGCGGGGAGGACCGAGCGGGGTTTTCGCTTACGTTTTGCCATGCGCTGCATGGGAACGCGAAAGGGACGCGCTTCTTTAAGATCGGGCCGGAGTAATTGACTGAGACTCATTCTATATTGCGGTATGCTCAAAAAGTTGACAAGCAACAGCGACAGCAACCAATAAAACAGTTAAAACTCTGTGTTTTTGGGACTACAGTGGTAAACCAAACCGAGAACGTTTCGTCTTATTTCTTTTTCGCTGTTTTACCGCATACATGGAGAGCAATGCGCTTTAAGCGTTTTGCGTATACGCGTAAAACAGAACGCATTTAAATACTTGTTTGACATGGACACGTTCTTGCCTGTTGGGCATTGTCTTGATGTCCGGAAGTAAAGCAAGCTCCTTATACATCTTGCCGTTATCCAAGTGGACCAACCGTCTCCTCAGTCCTGGCAGCTCTAACAGATCCCTCGTCTAGCCTTGGTCTGCGACCAGTCATTGAAAGCGTACACGAGGGGAAGCTGTAGCCTACTTGTGTGGTTAATAACAGAGACCTTGAAATGCGGACAGCCTAACTGTATGATTCAAATTACTGTCCCGCATTCGGGGTAATTAAATGCTTTTTACCACCAAGGAATACATAAATCTAAATAAAATCTACTTGGACTAGAGGTGAATGCACCAGCGTTACCGGTGATCAAGAACTAGACCATTGTAAGGGAGAACTTGCAGCGCTTCGCTCGTAAGATCAGGCTGACTGAAGCCAGCTCTCATTGACAGTGACTCGTTCTGTCAAAGACGCTGCCCGAAACCCCGAACAACGCACGTGCGGGCGCGTGAAGGAGCGCGTCCCGAGGACCCGCAGCCCGTGCGACCGTCTACAACTGTGGACAACGCCTTGCAACACTCCTGCGTATTCTTTACGAGATTTTCCCCGTATGAGTTTTTGCTGGGAAGGAGACGCTATGGCTGTGCCGATTGCTCTGTAGGATTATAAAGAGCTATGCTGTTTTAGCGCAAGGTGGAATGGGGACCTCGCCACCCTCATTGTTCTTCGTTTTCCTACAGTAAAAGGAGGAAAAAGCCAGGTTTTTTTGAACAGCGCAGCTTCTGTCTGCAAACCTTCTGGAAGTTTTTGGAAAGTGAAGAAAAATGTTATCTCTGTGCGCGCTGGAGTTTGTGGTAGCTTTGCTTTGCAGAGGTAAGAGTGAGTGACGGATGCAATTATTGAATAATTATATTCATCATATATGTGATACATATTTGTAATATATTACAAATAATATTGAAGATGGTACTACTAATAGTGATATGACTCTTACTACTGTTTCTGCTACTGCTGCTAATGATAACGTCATAGAATATTGTGATATAGAATATTGTGACATAGACATAGAATATTGTGCAGCTACATCTCCTTCCTCTGAGTTGCAGTCTGTGGTGATGTCACAATGTACTGGAATCATGCCCTTTTTAGACAACCTGTTGTTCCTTATTCAATGGCCTGTTTCACAACAGTGCTACAAGAAACCAGCTTGCGAGCTCAGAATGTCACTTTATTAACTATTCTTCAATCCACAGTAATTTGTATCTGAGGTCTTGATGTCTTAAGGCATGGTTCCATTATGGGTTAGTTGCCTTTAAATTGTTCAGGGAACTTGGGAGCCAGTATGCTGCAGGTTCAAAGGATTGGATGTCTGTTTTAAATGATAATAGCTCATTTTTTGTCTCACCACCAAAGGGAATTTTTTTTCCTCTTTGGCCAAAATGCTTGTCTGACCTATGCATTGATGACCTCCCACTTCTTTACTTGAGGACTTCAGTGAGTGGAGGTGACTTTACCTAATTCATCAGGCCAGTATCCTTACTGTTATTAGTCTGACAGTGGCAACCCTCCACACCTCCTACAGTTTCAGTCTAGTCAAAGGATTAGGTTTCAGGTGTGCAGATAAAGCTTCAGCTGTTTCCCCAGACAGCAGTAACAACTGTTATGGTGTCATAACTCCAAACACCCATGGGTGCATTTTAAAAGCACACTCAGCCTCAAAACAAAACAAGACAAACACACACACACACACAAAGAAAGAGTATATTTTCAGCTGTGTGTCAAGATGTCACCTTCAGCTTGGCTCACTTTGCATTTTATTTTAAGAAGCTGCTCAGCTTCTCACATCAGACCTTGATCCTTTGTATGAAGGAAGTCTAAATGAGAATGGGGTGGGGGGTGGGTGGGTGGGTGTGCACATCTGCAGGCTATTGGGAATTCTGGGGTGTTCTGCAGTGGATGTACTGTGCAATGTAAACTAGCCTTTAGCTGTGGAGGCCTCCCATGAGAGCTCCCGCTGCAGGAAGGCTTGGAAGGGGAAGGTGGATTGGAACGGAGGAGGGAATAGGAATTGTAATTGCAATGTGGGAATTAGGAGCATGGATGGGAATGTAAACTGAAACAGGAATATGAATGACAATAAATTAATTCTGTAAAATTTTAGAAAAAAAAAATCAAAATTGAAACAGATAGAAAGTGTGTCATCCTAGAGCCCCAAAGCTCCACTACCCATTGGTTGGGGGAACTGACACTGATTGTCTAACTGGACCTTGTATCTCATGGTTAATGCAGTCCAGCTACTTAGTGCCCTCAATCACTGATCCAGGATCAGATAACCAAATCCTAATTTAACCCCAATCATTTTAGAGTATAATGGACATGGAACTGATCCAGAATCAGCACTCTGAGGCAGTATCAATCCACACTGTTTAATGCTGTCTTGGCACCTCATCAGAGGCTGTTATGCAGGACTGATTGATGTCTGTCCTCTGTACGAGGTGGTGCTTAGGAGGATCTTGTTGGTAAGAGGAGTTTCCAGTGTTGTCTGATTATTCATGCTCATGTAACTGGCTCTGGACAAGATCATCTGCTTAATGACAATATCTAACTGTTGTCCTTGCTGATTTCCCAGCAGGGTGCTGCCTTTCGTCACCCCCATGAATGAATATTAATAACAAGGATGCAAATCAGAACAGCTTTCACTTCAGCAATGGCAGAGACAGCATTGCACTGAGCTAAATATCTATTCAGAAAATAGAATGTCTTTGATCCCCTCTGTGAGCTGTGCCTGTCTGTGAATGAGGAGGGTTCTGTCCGTCAGAAACACTGAGGAGAGCTCGCTGTCTCTGCACTGAGGTCGTCTTAAACTGTGAGCGTTTATGATGTCATCGGAGTCATGCTGTAGGCAAAATGCTCACGCCACTGATGGAGAAAGGAGAGGCTGCTACCTGCTATAGTGACCTCCCAAGTTAGGCACGTGTCCTGAAAGAACAGTCTGTAGGCCCTAGCTGCTCGCCAGGTCTTACTGAGATTCACATCAGTGCAATGACACAGATAACACCGAGGCTGATAATCTCGGGACTGATGGTCTGGTCCTGTTGTCCGCCTCTCACCTTCTTGTATACGTGCATGCGAATCTGAGAATGGCGTTCTGAAATACTCATTTATGTGTTCTCAGGTTGGTTGTTTTATTCTCTGTGTTCTGACCCTTTTGATGATTGAAAACGGTGTCCTGATCTTGCATCGTGTTCGGGGTCCACAGAAGGAAGTTAGCCCTGCGTTGACCTGTCACACCACACCCACTTTGGCTTGCCTGAGATGCGTGTGTGGCAACCCAGCGGAAACCCAGCGACTGGGTGTCTGATGACCCCAGAAAACCTTCAGAGTGTAATTCATGTGTGACCCAAAGCCACCGATATTGCACAGTCATTTGTAAATAAAAGCACAAAAGGCAGTTCTTTTGCTTATTCAATTCCATGAACTATAGTGAGGAAGAGCATTCTCCATT
The DNA here is from genome assembly GCF_013368585.1 of Megalops cyprinoides. Lineage (NCBI taxonomy): Eukaryota > Metazoa > Chordata > Actinopteri > Elopiformes > Megalopidae > Megalops > Megalops cyprinoides. The sequence goes on along the minus strand of NC_050587.1, from coordinate 38,883,333 downwards.
ACTACAACTAAGTGCTTTCAAAGACAGTTTCTGTTTGTAGTGTTTACGGGATAAACGCACAGTCTCCCCTGGGCTCAGGGGTAGGGCGCTGTGATATCTGGGGTTAACACGCTGTTGATGTGTGTTGTGGAAAGGCCTCGGTCTCCATCTCAGCTGTAGCTGTATTGGATGATGTCAGTTATTTGTGGACTCGGCGTACAGCGTGGGTTTTATGTGTGAAAATGTAATGTCAGGAAAATCAATCAATCAATTTTTATTTGTTGTTGCACAGTTTTACAATAGTGCCCGAACAAAGCGCATAGCGTGTTTTCCAAGGGGATATAACAAAAGAAATCAAAAAAAGAAAAGCTCAAGACCATGTGGGAAAGAGAAGAGGTGGTTGAGAGTCCTGGAAAACAGTGGAAATGTTAACATCGGATTAACATGAAAAAGACATCAGTTCAGTCAGTGGTCTGCGGGCAGTGTGGTGGAGCGCGGATGACATGGAGTGCTCGAGCAGGTTATGAGAGGGGGCGACCATCCATCCGACAGTGGACAGCGCAGCAGTGGTCCGGGCACCCTGTCCACTGAGGCTGGTCCATTTACACTGTTTGGAACAACCTGGGCAGGGTTACAGAAGCATATTGCTCCAATAGAAGGAGATTCAGACCGGCCATGTAAAGGACATCAACTTACTGCACACTTGTGCACGGTGTGCGCGACCAACCACCGTCCCTGGGGTTAACTTAACTGCGTACATTCTGCCTTTTGCCGGAGAGCACATTCGGTGAATTCATTCAATTTACGTTTCTCAAGAGACCAGCCTTAGCTGTCCTTGAGATGACAGTTGTGAAAATCCCACTGTCACTGTAGCTGTGTCGTGACACCACCAGATCACGAGGGAGGGAGGAATTAATGTGGAATCAAACGCCTTCTGACGGCGTGTTCCCCAGGGCAGTCTAACACAGGTGGCTGTAAGTGGCTGTAAAGAATGGAGGCCTGTGCGGTTTAGTTATTTTCACAGGAAAAAACAAAAAATGGCTCTTGAATCCGCCGCGGGGTCAGAGGTGAAACGCAGCCTCCGTTTTGTTGATCTGTTTATTTATTTATCCCTCTGTCTCAGATGCGATTCCTCTGTCTGGGGAGAGTGGCCGTGGGCGGTGGGCGGTGGGAGGGGGAAGATCTGTCCTCATTTGCATAAAGAGAAGTTCCGTGATGTAACAGGTCCCCACGGAACACGCAAACAGTGAAGATTCCGCAGCTGTCTCCACTGGCTGATCCCCACGCACTGATCTCCACAGGCAGATAACATCACTGGGTGGGGGACGGGGTGCGCCTCAGCAGGGGGGCGGGGCATATCACTGTTCCTTCCTCCCTACGAATCAAAAAACCTGCTGTCCTTCTCCGCGGTCGCCGCTGCCTTGGGCCGGTAGTTTTAGCTCTTTCAGCTCAGAAGCGAAGCAGAATTAAGAGAATATTCTGTGTTTACTCCACGACTGATCAGTGCTCAGAGCAGATGTCTGGTTTCGTCTCCACAGTGCCCAGATGTAAGGAGCTAACTACAACTGAACACATGTTTATTTACATCTGTTCTAAAAAAGTTCCATATTGAGAGAAAAGAAGCAAGCACATGCTACTTTCTGGCTGCCAAGTAAAACAATGCCAGTCAGGAAGGTGCGTTTTTTGGAGGAGGTGGCTGGTTCAATTAAACCACAACAACAACAATCATTTTCATTTAAAAAAAGAAGCATTGTATTTTAGTACAAAACTCCTCCCAGTCCAGCAAATCCAGTAATTCTAATTCTCAAGTAAGATAAACCATGCTTGTCAAACAAATTCATTTTAGTTTACAGACAAAGGACTACTGCCTTACATATATTTCATATATTATAGACAATACTTTGAAATGCCATTTTTTTATTTGCATACTTTATTTAACACTTGTAGACATACCAGTACCAGTGCAATCTGCTTCTACACACCATATACTCAGTTTTCTCACTCAGTCAAGGAGTTGGCAAGACTTGATTGTCTGCGAGACCCATGTGAAATATCTAAATACAATAAGGATTACCATATAAAATGTTTTTTTCCCTGTGTCTCCTTTTATCGTTTCATATCTTCAAATGTGTTTGATGCTGACACAGTGGGTTTGAAAAATGCATTGCTCTTAGATATTCCCAGTGTGAGGGACTCTGTGCTAAATAAAATGTGATTTGTGATTGATGGTTATGGCCTGTGTAAAGTTACTGGGGTAGGACATTGCTGCTTTGAAGCTCAGCGGAAAAATTGCAGAGATGAATATGAGAGCATCTGCATTGTGTCTTGTGAGCACCGGAATCAATTTGGGTTTCAAGTCCGCTGTAAAATCTGTTGTGTTTGCAGTAAAGTTGATCAGCAATCCATTGATCCAGTCTGTCTGATTGCTTTTCCCAGAGAAGCAGCCCTGAAGACTGAGAAAAAGCAATTGGTCTGCTTGTCACATGTAGTTTACAGACTTAAAAAAGGGAGCTTGTTGTCTCCTAATATGTTTTACACAGCTGCGGATTAGGTAAAACAGTATGTTAAAAGGATCCAGAATGTTGTGACAGATGTTGTTTTTTCATTCTTTAAATCCACATCTTCCTCTTAAATTTTTATGATCAATTAAAGGAAGTTATATTAATATTATATGCTGTCTTCAACAAACCACCAAAGGGTGCTTAATTAATTAATTAATCAATTTCATTAATTAAGACAGAGAACATAGTGATCAGCATTATCAGCAACTGCATCAATAGAAATATTGCCAGAATTAGCTATAAGCTCATTTCCATCCGTAGTCCCCTGGCAGGTGAACATATTCTTTGTTACTCTAATGAGAGCATGGTTACATAATGCATGGGTAAAAATGCAGTATGCAAAGATTTAATCTGGAAAAAGGAAAAAGAAGAGACAAAAAAACAACAGTAATAAAGATAAAAGTTCATAATTCTGTGCCCCACAGTATCCGAGTGACACCCCCCCCCAAAAAAAAAAACAGTACAGATAGGGCCAACTGAATAGATCTTGGATTCAAATCTGTGGTTTATAAAGAGAACCTTAAGGCACTTAAATATTTAGTATTTTCAAAAGGAGACTGAGGGAGATATGACTGAGGCCTGTACATTCTTAAAAGAGATTAATAAAGTGGATTACACAGAAGACAGAAGAAGAAGCTACTGTATATGTGAAAATTGATCATTAGCTATTGCCTGAGCTGATGGTAATCTTTTAGCCCATAGCAAATAGTACTCATCTTGACAACAGTGTGTTGGTCAACAATTAGATCAATATCTGCCAGAGGCCTGTAATTTTCCCTTGTTATGTTGGGAAATTATTATAATCTAATGTAAACTGATTTATAATGGTGAGGGAAAAACAGTCATTACGTCTGGAGTGAGAATTTGTACTAGTATATTGCAAGTTTGTATGTGTGTGTGTGTGTGTGTGTGCCTGTGTGTGTGTGTGTGTGCACACGTGTGGGATTCCATGGAAGGCTTGAATTTGGCTTTTTCTGAAAGTGAAGCTTAACGTTAAAGCAACATTGCTGCAGCGTTCCAGTAAACGCTGAGAGAACCTGGTGTTTCAGGCTCTGTCTGGCCGCCGCTGTGCACTGCAGGGCTGTATCTCAGCTCTGTGTTTCGGTCAGATTCATGCGCAGCAAACTGTGCCATTCCCTCCTTTTTCACAATTACCAGAACCAAGGCCTGCTGTGATTGGTTCCACGGGTTTACTGATAGTCCTGATAAGTATTGTGATTGGTTGCCGCCGGCCAGATCCTGCAGTCTAAAGGGAGGTAGAATGGTTTTTAAAGGGGGGGTAGAGTATAGGGAGACCTGACCAGAAGCAGTGGATTTAAACTCAGCTGTGAAATCCTTTTTATTTTGCTGTGTATCTCAATCCAGGCTCCACAAGAGTACTGCAGAGCTGTGCGCGTGTCTCTGTGTGTGTGTGTGTGTGTGTGTCTTGAGTGCACACATATGTGTGTGTGTTGTGTATGTGTGTTGAGTGAGCGTGTGTGTGTGTGTGTGTGTGTGTGCGCGCGTGCGTGCGTGCATGTGTGTCTTCAGTGACCGTGTATGTGTGCATTCCCAAGGGTGCATGATTAAGAGTGTGTGTGTGCGTGTAATCTCCATGACATAGAATTTCATGCTTTTCAGAAGATTAGAAATTTGAAGGCAAGGGAGGAGAAGTTATTATGTTATTACGTTAGTTTATGGTACCTGATAAAACCAAATGCTTGTTAACTACTGCCAACAGCATTTGTCATCATCAAAGGCTTGGCAAACATAGCAGCTTGGCGACTGTGGATTTTTACATATGTAATTTGTGTAAATAGACATTGTAACTTCATGGATTTTCCACTGTAACCATTGTCAGTGTCTAGTTTGAAATGTCTGTGTGCTCCACAGTGTGCTACAGTTCAGATGGCACTGTAGCATCAATGATGGATTGTTACTCTGACAGTGATGACGTATCAGCTCTGTTACAGCGAAGATGGATTGTTATTCTGACAGTGATGACGTATCAGCTCTGTTACAGTGAAGATGGACTGTTATTCTGACAGTGATGACGTATCAGCTCTGTTACAGTGAAGATGGACTGTTATTCTGACAGTGATGACGTATCAGCTCTGTTATGGTGAAGATGACTTGTTATTCTGACAGTGATGGCGTATCAGCTCTGTTACAACAATGATGGATTGTTACTCTGACAATGATGATGTATCAGTCTTGTTACAGTGGTGATGTATTGGCAGTCTGTAGTATTTCTGCCCTGATTTATTTTGCCCTCATAAAGTAAGCAAAAAAAAAAAAACCTTCGGGAGACCAATCAGCAGATGAGTGAACATTATATCCAGTACATAATTAATTGTTACTTCTTTGGTTCATTAATCTGCTGAGCAATTAACAGCCTGGATAGGTGACATACACTCGATCCTCATTCTCCAGGGCCTTTTTCCAGCAGAGTCGTAATTAGAGAACCTGTTGTGTGCAGTCTAGTGCGTCGTTAGCCTTTTTGTAAGTTTGGCTAATTACGATCTATTGTTGAGAGCTTCCAATTTGGCTCCACGCTGTCATGTTGTGGACAGTGTTTGCAGCAAACAGGTCTGGCCCCCCTCTCTGTGGTTTTGGGCAGAAGATAGATGGAGAAATGGATCCATTTTAGTATAATGCATACAAATGGATTGGAATTATATAGTGTCTTCCATGGCCTCCCGAGGGATAAACAGTGGCAGAAGGCAGGGAGGTGGCTGACTTCCACCTCTGATGCATCAAATTTTCTGGTGTTTTGTGGCACACATCAGCTAAAATGGAGAGGGCAGGGTTGTACACAGAGTATTCAGGGGGAATACCCTGGTCTTTGTCTCGGACAGGAGTGTAGCGTAGTGGTGAGGAGCAGGGCTAGTAACCAGAAGGTTGTTGGTTCAATGCCCTGCTGGCACACTGCTGCTGCACCCTTGGATAAGGTCGTTAACCCAAAATCGCCTTAGTAAATATACAGTTGTATGGATAACATGTAAAATGTAAAAACTGTAACCTGTGGAATTTGCTCTGGATAAGAATGTCTGCTAAATGACAGTAATGTAATGTAATTTAATAAGTGAATTAAGTGTCCTGTTGTGTTATAATGACCGCAGTGAATCAGAATGTCTCATGTGAAGCACAGTGTCCCCATCACTATACTTGAAGGCTTTGGCTCTGTGCTTGAGTGCCCCCTGCTGGCCCACAGCACCACCTGCAGCCTCAGTGCAGTTCTCCCGGGATGTCTGGTGATCAGGCAGGGAAAGGTAGGGGATACTCTGGCTGTGGGAGCACACAATATGACGCTCAGCTTGAACTTTCCTGCTCTCTCAGTTGCTTCGCAGTGTGAGGAGGAGTTCTTCGAGCAGAAATGTTTCTGCCTGGCAACACACAAATATTGAAATTCTTTTTCCTTTCTGTCCATCCAAGGTTGGGCAAAGCTCTGTTATGCTGAGGGGCACTGCTGTTGTACCATTAGGCAATGTAGTTAACACGGAGTTGCCTCAGTAAAATACCCAGCTGTATAAATGGATAACATGTAAAATTATAACCTATGGAAGTTGCTCTGGATAAACGTGTCTGACAATAATTAATGTAACGGAGTTCCTTTAATTTTTTGGAGAGTGGAGTGGGGCAGAGACCGGGACTGTCCGCTCACACGGTTGACTCTGCATCCTCAGGAGCTGTGGATGACAGGCCATCGATTCAGGGGAGAACATTTAAAAAACATTCAAAGTTTGAAAAACAGCATCCTTCTTAAAACCCTTTATTCTTTTCTCCCCCAGTGCACTGAGGATCTTTTCTGCATAATAAATTTAACAGAGAGCTGTGCAGTGACTCCTTGGCAACAGACTCTCATTTTTAGCGTTTATTCTCTGTTGCAGGGGATCACACTGTTCTGGGCAGCAGCATAGCATAGTGGTAAGAGTACAAAGAAAGGTTGCTGGTTCAAATCCATGCTGGGGCACTGCTGCCTTACCCTTGGCCAAGGTACTTATCCCAGAATTGCCTTACTAAAATACCCAGCTTTATAAATGGAGAGCATTTAAAAATTGTGACCTATGTAGGTTTCTCTTGATGAGAACATCTGGGAAATGATAATAATGTATAAGAGCATCTGCAAAATGGCGGTAATGTAATATAACATGGTTTGGTGTCTTTTAGAGTGTTAAATTCGTATGGAAAGGATCTGAGAGATATTTTCAGTTCTGCCACGCAACGCAAAGCTGTGGTTTGCCAGCGGTTATTTTCTGTCCTTAACTGCTAATTTGCCAGCCAGAAACACATTTTACCCAACTGTTTCCCTGCCTAATCAACCAGGTCATTAAAATGTTTTTGAGCTTTGATCAGATTAATTGAAGGCTTGGTTCCAAGCAGCGCCCGCCTGCCTCTGGTGCAGAGCTATGCTTTTTCTGTGCAGAGCGTGGGGAGAGTATGAACATGCAAAGAGTGGAAAAGGCACAGCACAAAGCCCACAGAAGCACAAAGCCTCCACATTTCTTTTGGCTTTGTGTCGTCTGATGCTGTTGTCAGGGTTTTGCTGGATTGGGCCGCACAGCGTGGCAGAGGAATGGGGTGAGCTGTCTCATATGCACAGTTCACTTGGGAAGGAAGCATCAAAGAAATTCCTGAAAAATGACACACACACACACACGCGTGTTACATTTTCCTTGATTTACTGTTTGATGAATATGTTACGCTGAAGAGCTTGTTGTACAGCTTTAAGTGCCCCAGTCTGTTTAAGGAATGCACATGGGCCCATTGAATAACATCAGTTCTGAATGATACTTGATTCTGATTTTTTGTTTTCACTGGAGATGCATAATCTCACAGACATTTTCTTTCTCACTGTCTCATCGTCAGCTGATACTGAGAAGGTCCCAGGATGTGATATCCTTCTCTCCCAGGGGAATTAACGCGGACGTGTGTACCAATGACAGCAAAGAGAACAGCGGGCAAAAGATCCGACTCACACCTACTCTTGGTTTTATACAAAGTGGTTCAGAAGAAATATATCTTTTCTTATTACAGTCAGGAGGCTATAGACTAGATTTGTCTGTAACACTATGAACTTAACTCCTCCATGTGCACCAGCAGGCGGAAGGTATCTGGAAGGCAATGAAATGAAAATATTAGCTTGACAGCTGGTCAGCTCTGCAGAAAACGAAAAGACAGCTTTGTTTTAGAGGAGTATCCCATCCGCACAGCTACGCCTCTGCAGCTCACCATACCCGCAAATGTGCTGTGGCTCTCCACCGTTACTGCAGACAACTATTTACGTTGGAAATGGGTAAACTGTTGGGATCACCACACTGCTGCCCTGCTCCTTACTGCTACACCACACTGCTGCTCCTTGCCGCTACACCACACTGCTGCTTCTTACCGCTACACCACACTGCTGCTCCTTACCGCTACACCACACTGCTGCTCCTTACCGCTACACCACACTGCTGCTCCTTACCGCTACACCACAATGCTGCTCCTTACTGCTACACCACACTGCTGCTTCTTACCGCTACACCACCCTGCTGCTCCACACTACAGTGGTGTGTGTAGGCTAGGCGTGGCAGGGCAATCCAGAGAGAAATTGTACATGCCTTATGTTCTTGTGTGATAAAAACATGAATTGCATGACTTTTTAAATAACTTGATGGAAATATTCATGTTAGTGAATCCTGTGTATAACCAGCCCCTTGATCTCTGTGAATGTCTACATTTGGTGAGAAATCTCCGAGTTATGAAGAAGAAAGCGGGAAGGGGAATAGGAAACATTAACAGTCACTTTAAACACTCCCTCCAACAATGGGCCTCATTTATAGCCTGAACTTAATGCTGGGACCCCACATAAAAGCACTGTAAAAAAACTGATATGGTGTTGTTTAACTTTCATTGCTGAGCAAGTCTTCATTACCTGGCAGAGCACCAGAGAAAAAAACACGTTTAACACTCCTGCATCAATAATGTACTGCCATGGCTTCTATTATTATGGGGGAAAAAATTAAAATATTGACTCAAAGGTTATGGCTGGAAGCTTCCAGGGGAAATTGTTAAACCAGAGCAGTGATAATACTGAAATTGTCAGAAGGCGTGAACACATTGCACCAAATTCTAAAACTGCTGCACTTAGCAAGCAGCAATTAGGTGTGTGTTCATTTCATTGGAAGGACGGTGAACGCCAGGGAGGGGCGCACATTTGGCTTGCAAAGCGTTTTCTGCAGAACCAGACAAATTTGAGTGTAATTGAAAATGTATTTTTCATTTCACTTTAGGAGATGACCTTGTGAGGCAATCTGTACAGATTTTTTAGATTAATTTTAATATGGTTGCTTTTTTTCAAATTTGTCTTTATTACTGTGCGTTTTTTTTTTTTTTTTTTTTTTCCTCCGAGGGCAGTGTTATGGTCGGCCACCCATAATCAATTGGCAGTTTAATATTGTGCTTGCTTACGCAAAAAAAAAAAAAAGAAAGAATCATCCACACCAGCACTGAAGAATTGTAGCAGCATCGTAAAACAATGTTTTCACCCAACTGTAATTGCATTTCAGCGGTGTAAACGACTCGGTTTTGGTAGTTAGGGGGTATTCGTCTGTGTAATTGAAAAGCACGGAATAGCTGCGTTTCACAATCTCTGCGAACGGATTCGCAGGTTTCTGATTAGAGCAATAAGCACCTGGCAGCGCAATCAGGCAGCCGTCTCTTCAGAAACAAAATCTTTTATCTTAATTAACTGCATCCCATCCATCCAGGTTTGTGAGCTTAGCTGGAGGAGAGCAATTGTGGCCCCTGCACAATGGCCAGAGATAGATATCGTGTCTGCAGAAACAGGGCTCAGTGTTTGTTCTCTCCGGAGAAGAATGTGCCGGACTGGAGAGATCTTATCCCAAATAGATTTATTTACCCCTTTAAGAAGCGAAGACATTTGACCTGCTTATTTTCAGTGTTAAATTCTGGCCTGCTTGGTTCTGTGGTTTGTTTTCTTTATGTGGAATATGGAGCCGCTTTGGAGGCAGAGGTATTCAGCAGCAGGTATTCACCCACCAGCCTCTGTTTTCCACAGTGTTCCGGTCCTTTCTCTGCATTGTGACTGGGCTGCCCATTAGCGCCGCAAATCCGGGATCTGATTTGGCCCCGGCATTGTGAGGCACGTCCCGCTTTCGGTTTCTGAAGAAGTTCCTCTCTGCAATGTATTATGTCACTTAATTACTCTGTCAATCTGCCAAAAAAAGGCAGCGGCGTCAGGCAAGGCATTTCCATATTCAGAGCTGATCTGTGTGAGACAAAGAGTTACGGAGCACACCATGCCTGAATGCTCCAGGGCTGGCATGGAGAAAACCACTTATATATATACACACACACACACACTCTCACACACACACACTCTCACACACACGCACACGCACCTCACTCACAGATATGCGCTCACACACACCTCCCTTGCACACACACTTGTGCACGTTTGCACAATCACTCACACGCACGCACTCACACTTGCATGCACTCACACACACTCACATACAGTCACACACTAAACTCACACACATGCACTCATGCACTTTTGCACAATCACTCTCATGCATGCACACACACTTGCCTCACACAACCGCATACAAACACACACACACGCACACACAGCCTCACACACACACACACACACCCAAAAGCATCTAATCTGCTATATAACACGCGGGTTTTCCTCACTCGGTCTCCCTCTCTGGGCTGTAGAGGGTCCTTGGCTGCCTCGGCCACTGCAGAAACTGGCAATGTTTGGAAGCTGTTAGCAGCGAGTACCTCCTGACCCATCACTGTGGCAGTGGGCAGCCCTCCAGCAAACAGGATGGGAACACAGAGAGATGGAGAGCGAGAGGAGGGTTCCTCTATCAGCACGCTGCTGTGAACATTGCCTTCCTCATTCATGCCCATGTACATGCTGGTTCTGTAATCCCTTCAGAGTCCCAACTGGACAGCCGCATGATTGCATCTTGCCCCAGCTGCTGCTGATGTGCCGAAGCACCACCGCACATCAGCCGAGGGGGAGAGGGAGGGATTTATTAGGCCAGTTAAACTGAGGAATGATTAGATGGCCAGATTAGAAGAGCCTGACTGGGAATTTGGCCAGGAGAGTGGGGAACCCCCCCCACCCTGCACTTAGCGATAAGAGCCAGGGGGCTGTTAATGATCGTGAGGAGTCGGGGGTGTCGGCGCCGCCGTTTTGGCAGTTAGGTAGAGATCCCGCGCGGCTCTGTGAGCCCTAACGAACAGGGCTCGACTCTCCTGCGCTGCGCTGAAGAGCCTCCGTCAGAGCAGCTTCCGTCAGAGCAGCAGCTGACGCTGTTTATTTAACAGGCGGTGGGGGGGGTTGTGTCCCTGTTTACCCGCCCCGCTGTGCGGAGACGCTCGCAGAGAGGCGACTGGAGCCCCTCTTAATCCCGGGCTCCCCGTGAGGCAGCCGGGAGAGGCCCCTCATCCTGACGCGCTCTCTCATAATCATCTGAAAACATCCGAGGAGTGCGGCAGACGCGCTGCCAAATCGCTTCTGCAAACACAAGCCGAGCCAGCCGCACTTCCCCCGCCCGCCCCCGCCCCTCCCTGTAACCCCCGCAGGGAGGACTCTCAGCCCAAACTCTCAGCTCCCGCTCCGGGGCATGGTCCTGGACTCCTCTCTGCTGCTCCGCCGCCCGCGTGTGTGTGGAGGAGCTCACCCGGCTTACCAACAGCAGGCGCAGACACCTGCCTCTGAGAGCACTTTATGCCTGCTCACCTGTTCACTTTGATATGGCTGCTGAATATAAGGTTCTCGACCCTTAGCTGGAGGGGACAGGACCCATTGTAACCCAGTATGCGTGCGACTGACCTGACCTGAGGTCATCTATGAGCGTGTGCGAGAATGGTTGAATGACACGAGAATAGCGGGTGGGTGTCCTGTTTCGCATGCCTAGCAGGAAGTGATGCAGAAGAGGAATACTGCAGCCCCATGTCCTGGCAGGAAGTGATGCGGTTGGGATATGCTATACTCCCTTTTTCTGGCAGGAAGTGATGTGGCTTGGAAATGCTGCAGGCCCTTGTCCTGGCAGGAAGTGATGTAAATGGGAAGTGCCGAAATCTCTTGCCCTGGAGCGGAACTGCTTCGCTGGGTCATCTTTGTTGCCGAAATGTTCTGCCAAGGCTCTAGGGCGTGTAGGATGTGCAGAGGGGATAATGGGCCGATGAGCTTCTCGCAGGGGTCTGCCTGACATTCCTGCAGGTCCCAGGCTTGATGTACACATTACCTCTACCAACTCTTGGCTGCTCGTTAATATGGATCCAAAGTGAAAGACACCCGCCCAGCTGTTCATTTCAGGGCCAAGCTTCATGCAAGCACATCCCGTCCCTAACACACACTAGAGGACCTTTATCACACTGAGCAGGACCAGAGGTCTGCCTGTCACCTGCCTTCAGCAACCTGTTCCCTCTCCCTTAGTACCAGCCACTGTCACTTTCCCCTCCCCGACTGTGAGACGTAAACCCTCATCCACACTGAACTTCATTAAGTTCTTTACAGAATGCAGCGGCTAGGTGGCAGGAGAAAAGGAGGGGAGAAGAGAACAGGGACGCTGGGGGAGAGGACAGGCAGAACCTGTGAAAGGCTCTTATGGGACTCATTCTTCATATACTTTAAGAATATTCTTTATGTGGAGGTGGCTGATTTTTCACTCCAATTCAATGGGTTTCTTCCCTGGTTCAGCATTATGTTTACTTTGAGTACTTTGGAACTTTGAGTACCTGCCTTGTACAGGACATAATGTCTTCATAGAGTCGCTTTCATGATTTCTCACTGAGGCAGAGATGCCATAAGAACATTGCATGCTAGTTAGAAGGACGTTGGTAGTCTGTTTCCACTCAAAAGAGACTTACAAATGATGGCCTTCTTCCAAGGAAGTGACCCTTTGTGGCAAAAAGTATTTCTCTGCATGCCTTATATTGTGCCCCCTACAGGGGCTGCAGAGAAAAGCACACTCGCTCATCAGCTCACGTCACAAAACTCTCCGCAACACCTTCTGCACCAAATGTTTACTGTGAGCTTTTTTAAATGGCAGCAATTCTGTTCTTTTCAGGCCTCTTTTTTTCTGATTAGTGTAAAGGGTCATTAGCTGCCTAGCCACCGCGTTCTGTAAACAGTGTAATGACCCGCTTCGCTTCAGTCACCGCAGATAAACAGGGGTTTTCAGCTCACAGTCACCGGAGTGAAAGTGAAAGCGACTGACGTGGGAGGGAGAGGAGAGGGTGCTGATGAAGGAGGATGCAGAAAGAGAGAGACAGGGCAGAGAACGTGTGCACAGAGGGACGTACGGCCGGGGATGCGCACTCCAGAGGAGAGACCTGCACTGAATGCCTCTCACGTCTGTTTCATATTCACACAGATGAGATGCTGGAGTCATCAGTTCCGCCAGCGGGCTCTGATAGACAGGTCCTGTGTGTCACAGTAAAGGTTATCTTGCGTAAGGCAGGGGTATGATGTATTTGAATGAGATACATGCTGTACGCATATTTTCCTTCTGCGGTGTGGCTCTGAAACTATTACATCAATCTCTTCCAGATAGTCTTGGCCTCAAAGAAGAAAAAAAAAATTTTATAATGAGCACTGTGATGGGGACTAACTTTCACCCTGGAAAAAAAAGTAAAAGAAATGAAATTTGCTTCTGACAGACTGAGGTATGACCTGACAGTCATTCATTGTAAATCCATTTTCGGGAATGGTACCAGGGCAGAAGAAGAGGGAAAGTGGGGAGGGAGGGAGAGGTGTTCCTCAGCTGTCTGAGTCTGTAATGGCTGAGCATGGTCACGACCAAGGCGGGTCCCTCACGCATTGTTGGATGCCACCATGGCTGTCAGCAGCCATTGAAAGCCACTTTGAAGTCGTGCAGATCTCATCGGGCTCACTGGTATTCACCCCCTCCCCATCCCCTTGGGGGGGGGGGGGTGCGTAGTGTACAGTGATGGACGGCTTTCGTGTTGTTAAAAATAAATGTCGCCTTCCATTATCGGCACAGGTGTTTTCCACATCACCCTCGCTGTCTCCATCTCCACGCCGCTCTCCGATTACCAAAACAGAGGCGGTTCAGCCAGACCTGGCTCATCCCATGTGTCTAGCATTGTGTTGAGCCTCTGAGGGCTTCCGCTACCTCTCTGGGTATTTATAACTCTGTGAAAGAGAAATGCTTCCCTGTGTCAGCGTGAAACGTAAATTTGCCTCTCCCTTTCCGTGGCATCTGTCGGAGATCTCTGCCCTGCCAATCCGTCAGTGCTTGTGGAATGACTCATGGACTAGCCGTAAAATCGCCGTGGCTATGTGACACTGGTGTGGACACACTGTGGGAAAATGGCCATGAATGAGAATATTTCAGGGATGTGTCAGAGGGGTGACATCATTTCCACATTGCCATGGATACTCCTTCTAGCACCTATATATTGTTTTTGTGGATTGTCTTTTTCTTTCTTTTGCTTTGTGTTGGTTTGTGCTCGATATCACAGCACACGGGAGTTGTAAGAAGAAATAAGACCATTTGCTGGGAAGTGGCATTTCTTTAGATTGCTCTCCTCGGCTGTATTTCTTGGCAATCAGACGAGGAGGTTTGCGAAACAAAACAATTTTTTTTTTCTCCTCATAGATTTTACCCCACTTTGAACTGAGAGCCATTGTCAGAAGCAGGGAAAAAGCTGCATTTTGATTTGTGTGCCCTGTTTTTACTAGCCCTAATGAGGTCTATTTCTCAGACCAAAATAGATTTAGTTGATGCTAGACTTAGTTCTCTTTTTGACAGCATTTGGAATACATATTTCTGGCCACTCTGTCAGGGACTTGAACAAAAAAATCTTTATATAAAAAAAAAAAGTGAGGGGATTACGGATGTTGTAGGGAAAGAGCTCCATTTTTGAGGGTGGTCTGTGAAATGGGTACAGTATTTTGTCCTGCAATTTTATTTGCTCCATGTAATAAGTCAAATATGTATTGTAGACATATATCTGGATACACATATTCAGAAAAAATGCACATTTTATTACATAAACATTTTATTGTTCTTTATGTAATAAGGGATGACACCCCAGTAACTAACCCCAACACCAGGTCCTGCACTAACCACAACTCCGAGTCCAATACAACTGTAATCTGTTACTGTATTCAACCAGCATATTTACTCACATGCTCTTGCATAGCAGCTAAACGCCGATATCCATCAGTGACACAGTACATATGTGCTTTAATGTAGTGCAATTATATGTTCATGACATTCTGTGTAAGTCAAAGGTGAATTTTAAATATGGGAGTTGTTTTTGTGTGTCATTGGTTGTGTACAATTGTGTTGCATGACGTGGACATGGGTGACATGCTTTATAAATGCAGGGAAGGGAGGTCTGCCGTTGCACCTGTCTGTGTACCTCTGAATGCCTGAATCAGGTAATCTCACCCGTGTCTGCTCCGTACTACACAACACCTGCGTCAGGTCATCTCACCTGTCTCTGCTCCGTATGACTGAAAGCCTGCATCAGGTAGTCTCACCTGTCTCTGTTCCATACCAGTGAACACCTGCATCAGGTGGAGTCACCTGTCTCTGCTCTGTACCTCTGAACACCTGTGTCAGTTAGCCTCACCTGTCTCTGTTCTCTACCTCTTAAAGCCTGCGTCAGGTCATCTCACCTGTCTTTGGTCCGTATGACTGAAAGCCTGCGTCAGGTCATCTCACTTGTCTTTGCTCCGTATGACTGAAAGCCAGCTCGTCTCTGGGAGGAGTTATTACCTGACAGCTGAATGTTCTCGAGTAGCGAGCACGATGTTTCTGCCTTGGTCACTCCGTGGGTGTAGTAATTCTCTGGGAAATTGATGCTGGAGTGTGGGGGGTTTTACGAGGCTGCTTCTCACTTTAAGGCATGCCATAAAAAAGAAACATCTTAGTTTTCCTGAATCACCGTAGTACCCCTCCCTCACTCCCCTGCGGTTAAACCACAGCAGATAGAAATGATACAAATTTAATCATAATAAAAAATCTGATCTTCGTCTAAATTCTGGAGGTGAATCGAGCCAAGGAGTCTAGACCGATCCCTGTAAGGATATTGCATTGAAGATGAATAATTTTAAACCACTTGTATTTTAAAAAATGCATTGTGCTCTGAGGTGCTTTACAGCTTGTTGGGTAATTTATTCTACAACACATCTACAGAGAGCAACTATGATACTTTGTACAGATTCTCTCAAACCTAGTCCTGGCTGCATAAAGTGTAAGATGGTTTTCATTTTGTCTGGGCTCAGATAATCAGGGTTGGCTTCCTTACGATAATTACAGAATAATATTACTCCTGGTGTTTATTGATGGCGAGGTTGGGAGGAGGTGAGGAAAGACTGTAGCCCTTGAAAGCGATATAAAAATGTTTGCTGTGTGTTTTATCTTTGAGACTACCTCTGTAGTGCTCTCAGGGAAGTTTATGATACAGGAGTTTCAGTTTTAGCTTATCATTCCGGTGCTCTGGATGCTGATTCTGTTAACATCAGCCCCAGAAAGAAAACTCGTCTACTCAAACCCAGCAATCTGGAGGCTGTCAGGACTGTTAACCCACTCAGACACCGCCCGACACCCAACCAACAAATCAGGGCAGTCGCCAACACTGTCTGACTTCCTGCTTCAGTGGAGTTTCTTGGCTCTTGTCTGGGGATGTCTCTTGACTGTGTTCATTGTAATTTCCAAAATACAGTTTCTCCCACTGACTCCATAGCAACACAACGTCCGGCACTCAGTAACAAATTGTGAAGGACATGGAGAGTTGGATTTGTACCTTCATCAATGGTTTAATTTGCTACGAGCCCTGTGTGTTGTTTCATCGATTTCACCATCTGGCTAGATGTTCAATGAAAAGATTGTGTAAACACTCTAAAAAATAGATACACTTTTATTCTGTTTTTTTTTTTGCCTCTTTTTAGCACTACTGCATGGTGTAATTGCCTTTAAAAAGCACTAGTTTGCTTTCTAAATTAGCACAGAGTATGCTGCTGTTGTTGTTTTCAAGACAGGTATTGGAGAAATTTTACAATTTAAGCAATTTGTTTAAGTGCAGTTTTTGTAAAGTGGGACGTTATTTTCAGTTATTACTCTCCACATTTTCTTTGTGCCCCCGTTGGAGTGCTTCTTCTCTGTTGCCAGCTGTGAGGTTTTTCAGGGTAGTATGCTCTTAAGAAGATATACACCGCACCAGGTTTAATTCCAGCCAATGTCTGAGCCAAGGGAGATGTTTTCTGTGCAGGTTCCTTGGATTTATTATCAGTTGTGAGACTTATGGCACCATTTTCTGTCTGTTATGTGGATGCCCTCTGTACAGGAAAGTACAAGAAACTTTTGTTTCACAAGCAGCTTACTGGTCCATCAAGTTTTATGTCAATATGCTGTGCAAGTCAAGAGCGTTCTGTGTTTTCCTTCACGTGATGCCCTGGTTATATTTCAGTAAAACACAATCTTTATCTCATTTCTGATTGTGTGAAGAACATATTCAACTATCTCTTGTGACATGATTCCCTGAGTATTCTGTTGGCTCACTTCCAGGTGACTGAGTTTAAGCCTCTGATAGCTGCATAGAGCTGGCTCCATTGCCATAAGGGTAAACTTTCTGCCCTGAAATTTTGCAGTCAATCACCTCCTGAATTAAATGGTCTCTTCACTGACATTTGTTTGTTGAATCATTATTTACTGAAATCTTGCAAGGAGGTGATCATTGTTTGCCTTTTAATTGAAACAGGTATGATGAGTTTGCTGTTTCAACAGCAGTCAGTATTCTCAGAAGAACGGTTACCCTATGATAATTAGCTCTGGATCTGTGCTGACTTTCTCAAAGTTTTCTTCCATTAAACACAAAAGGACATATGTTAACATCTGCAAAGGCATAACAGTCCAACCCTCTGACAGAAAACAGTGATTAATCTTGCACCCCTTTCTGTCCTCAGTTACAAAAAGGCACTGCTGTATATAAATCGTCTAAGCCATATCAACAATGCAGCCAAGACTGCGAGAAATATAGCCATTTAAGGTGTTCTGAAGCCTGTCATTATGATCAGGGAGGATGAGAGACCTTGAGAGACTTTGTTCAACACAGTCATCCTCAAATGGCGCTTAACAAGAAGGAAAAAAAATCGATGAATCAATTACGAATGCTCAGCGATAATGGCTGGCAACCCAGTAATTATTTGTGATGTGTGTGATTTTATTGGCTGGCTGAGAGGGAGAGAAAGGAGCAGGCTTGTCATCTGTGAGCTCTTGGAAAATGCTGTAAAATGGGTGGTTGGGAAAAAGAGGGGTAGAAATAAAGGGTATGTGTGCAGGTGTGTGGGTGAGAGAGAGAGAGAAAGAGAGAGAGAGAGAGAGAGAGAGAGAGAGAGAGAGTGTAGTTGAGAGACAGAAAGGAAAGTGAGTGTGTGCATGTGTGTGTGTTTGTATATGTGTGGATGAGACAGAATGTAGGAGACTGTGTGTGTGAGAAACAGACGGGGAGTGTGTGCATCAGAGAGAGAGAGAGAGAGAGAGAGACAGAGAGGGAGAGAGAGAGAGAGGGAGAGAGACAGAGAGAGACAGAGAGAGCAGAAAAACAGAGAGAGAGAGAGACAGAGAGAGACAGAGAGAGAGAGAGAGAGAGAGCGTGCATGTGTGCCGCAGAGAGAAGGGGAGTGTGTGACTTTCCATTCACCTGCCCTGAGCACTTCCTCTCAAAATGGTGCTGAGTCACATGCTCATGGTATGTGTGAGACCTGGTATGAAAGGCAGTGAGAGAGTAGGCCTGTGGGCACGAGTGAAAATGAGAGGGATAGCGAAAAACTTTCACGTGTGCAGACTCTCACTATCCCTAGATAGGGCCTAATGCATTGATTGCTTATTGTGTTCAGGTGAAAATGCAGAAACAAGGTCTTTCAAGGTCTTTCAAGGCTTGACTTTGAACAAGCACTTCTGTTCAGGTTTGCTTTCTTCCTGAGGTCACCTGTGCCCACACACTTCTGCTCAGCTCAATTAATAATGCATTTTTCAGTCAACATCTCAGTTTTTTGGATGTTTGAGCTGCATGCACACAGCTTTGCTCTCGCCTCTGTGTTTCTTTCAAACAGCAGGGAAACCTTTCCAAGCATCACTGAATATGAGTCCTGTCACACCATACACCTGTGTGTCATCTCAAACAGCCTTACAGGTGTGAAAGTCAAAGACAAACTCCTCACATAAGTAATCGTTCTTTTGGAAGTAACTGTGATTGGGCTAACCTTACAGGACGCTCGTTTGGGTACTCGAGTATTAGCTTTTGAAATGTTGCCCTTTTTGAATTCTGGCTCCTCATTGCAGGGTTTGAGGTGTTTTGCGAAGCACCTCTGATTTGTGAGCAGAGATGGGGACTGCAGTCTGAATGTAAAAAGCCCGTGCTTCCTGCTGGCCTGACTGAAGCTGCACATCAAACAATAGCACATCCCAGCAGAATCGGCACATTCTTTATTCATTCTCAGACACAGTTAAGGAATCATGCTAGCAGTTATGCATTTTTCCAGGATCTCGTTATACTTAAACAATGGGACCTGCGCCAACATACGACAGTTATTGACAATGTATGACAATTGTTTTTTTTTAAAGGATGTTTCTCTCCTGTTTACACCTCTTTGCCCCTGGAAGCATCTGTATGCCGCACATTTTTGCCAGAACTCAGCCACAGAGCTGGTCCCTGACGCAGCATTTGTCTCATGGTACCGCAAACGGTCTCATGCTGATGTCCCTCTCAGTGCAATGTTTTGCAAATGTAGCCGAAGCACCTCTCATTGCTATTTAATGTCACCTGCAATACTGAGGCATTACTCACATGCTCTACACACCACTCCCCTGTCCTTTCTATCATCTACAAAATGTGCTGTTTTCTTTTCTGTCTGCAAAAGCACTAGGCTCCTTCATGGCGGTTTGCCTGTAAAGATTTTGCTTGGCCCATCATGTTAGCCTACCATGTGATGCTTTAATTGTCCTGATTTTTTAATGCACTCAGTGGGAAGAAGTTTTATCATTCTGAAGGTTGGTTAAAGTTGTGCAGCCCAACATGTAAAACACAGAAACATATCAGATTACAGCCATCACCATTGGTGCCAGGGACTATTGCATGCCCCCAGTTAGTCTTAGCTGCTTTGGTCTTACTTTGAGAGCTAGTGACCTGATTGTTGTTTAAAACCACGCTTGTGTTACTTACCAAGAACAAGAAAGGTAAGGGAAGGTACGAGGGCCACACAGAGCCTGCGCCTTTATGTGCTGCTAAGGTGCGGTATGTGTTTTCGGCGGACTCTCAGTAAATCGACACGCATTCAGGATCAATTTGCATGATGAGCGCAAGGTAGCGGTGGGACGCTCCCCACGCTCGTTGGGAGAAGCAGCTGGAATTAAGGATGCTAATTCCATTAGCCGCGGAAATCCGTGGCTAATTGCCACTCCATTGCCTTTATCCCTCCACACGAAGATTATCCAGGCTATTGTACGAACTATTACATTTCCTTCCTGCACCGCACAGCGGTGTCTCCCACTCTGTCTCGACAACCTGCCAGTGCTCAAAATTTAGTTTCTTTTTTTTTTTTACAGCAGGAAATTGCAAGGCTAAGACTACAGAGGTAACATAAAGGTTTCAGATGTAAGAATAAATTTTAATCTCTCAATTGTGTCTTCTGCAGAAAGCTAATGCTAATGCTAACCCAATGCTAGCTAGTTGAAGCAGCATCTTAGCAATGCAAGATCTGTGACACAAAGGTAGCCGGACTGAAGGTCCTCACCACCTGGGCCACTGCTGCTGGACGTCTGAGCAAGGTCGGTCTACCAGACCTGAAATGCCTACTTTCACCTGTGTGAAAAGATAATACCATGAAGCTCTGGGGCCTGGGAGCCTAATCTTGCCTTGCTCCTGCCCCACTCAGCCGAGGGGGTCATCAATGTGGTGTGGAGAGGCAGAGTATGGATCCAGTCAAATCCACATGAATGGAGACAGATAGGTATGGGCAGCTTGATAACGGCTGCTCACCACCCAATACAAGCTGACCACTATGTCATTCTTCTGAAGATGCACGCATCTGCACAACCCAGCGTGTGTATATGTATATATATATATATATATATATATACATGTGTGTATATATATATATATATATATATATATATATATATATATATATATATATATACTCAGGTTGCATACAAAAGACGTCTTCGTGCTCATCATAATATGTAATCCACATGCATAAATGGCTTTGGTCAAGTGTTTTTGGTAAATAATATGATAGCTCATGAAACTACAGGTGTAGAACTGTTCTGTTTTTTGTCTTTGAAGTTGATGGTCCAAAATGTTCTCAAAGATTCCATCTTAGTATGGAAGGGTCTACCTGAGTGCTCTGAAATTTTGCTGGAAACCACATGCTTTATGATCATTAAAGGGCAGTGCAATTTTATATGAGTCACAAATCCCGAATATGGCAGATATGGTACGTCCGGGAGCAACTCCATCGGTTTAAGTGGGGGTGTGGAGGAAAGAGAGTGCTTATTATGTACTTTCATGCGCGGACTTAAGGAGACGCTCCACGGGGGAGTTTGCTTTGCTTGAATGCACGTGATTGCTTTTTAGTGTACGGTCGTGCCATTTCTTTTCAAAGACGCAGATTGCGGTGCGGTCACGCCTGTAGCGGTCACGCCTGTAGCGGTCACGCTGGTAGCGGTCAGAACAGTTTAATCTCTCCTTTTTGTGCGCCGACTGATTTAACCACGTTTGAGTCCTTTTTTTTCTCTCATCGAGATCTCCCATTTTCTCTCATTTTTCTCGCCTTCCTCTCCCAGTCTCCCTCTCGATGGATTGGGCGGTGCTTTGAAGTTGGCACACTCGGAGCCTGTGCCCTGCACTCTGATGTGATCAGAGATTTGCATACACGCTCAGTCAGTGGGGAGAAGAAGGAGCTGCATCACAGGCTTTAAAGAGCAGACACCGTGCAGACTTCAGTGTGGCTGCCCGCCCCGCCACAGAGTGCTTTTATGAACATCTGTAAAAAAAGGAAATACAGAAAAAGAAAAAAGAAAAAAAAAAAATCTCATCATCTGAAAACATGATGAATGACTCATTGCTAATACCCCATAAAAAGATATTTTGTAGAGCCTCATTCATCTTTAACATTTTGAAAACATCTTTATTTTCCTTCTTTGTTTTTTTTTTAAAGAGAAAAATAATAGAACTTATTGATCTCCTGGAGATATATGACTGGTGTTGCACTGCATAGGAAGATGCTGACTCTAGTGTGACCTGAATGAAGCTTTTGCTGTCCACCACCCCTTCAGTCTCCATACCCCATCCACCCCCCCCCCCCCCCCCCCCCCACACCCACTGCCCCAGCACCCCCACCACCCTCAGTTGCAATGCGAACTGTGAATTCCTACCTGCAAAGCAATCACCCATGCTATCATGTTGGTTACTGAATTTCAACCTCAAAGGGTACAGATCCATTCATATGGTACCAACCAGAGGCCTGCCCAAAAGTCATGACCTAAGAGACTGCAATGCACATTGTGGGCGTGGATTGTTGGATTATGGTTGGTGAGCTTTGGTTCGGGAATCGAGTCAGGGATTGAGGGGGATGGTGTGCAAAGACATCAGCAGGGGGTCATCAGATTCAGCCCAAATTAAACCCTGTTGACGGTGGTTTGGGTGACTCACCCCACCTTCCCTGTAAAGCCCTTTCAGTCCTTGAAAGGAGCTATATAAATGTAATCAATTACTGTTATTACTTTTATTATAATTATTATTATTCTGTTCTAGTGATTTGTGGGCTGGACTGAATTTGAAAGGTTGACAGTTAAATAAAAATTATATATACATTTACATAAAACAATAGGTTTTTTTCTCTGCAGGTTGATTGCCTTTATATGGTCAAAATGAGGGCGTTGAGTTAGCATTTCATAGTGTTTATTTAAAGAATTTCAAAGCCCTTTCATAGCAGCTGTCTGGCTCTTTGTTGAAACTTTTTCTTTTTTAAATTTGAATAACTTTGGTGCCTCCCAATAACAGCCTAAAATAATTGTGAAAAATGAGCTCCCTTTTCAGAAAGTGGCAGCCATGCATGTAACAGGGACAAAGCAGTGGCTGTCCCCTTTAGGTCTCCTTAATTGTCCCTTCCTTTCTGTACAAACAGCAGGCCTCACATTAAACTCTCTCTCACGTGGACAGTGTTGAAATTAACTGAAAAAAAAATCCACCTAAAAAATGTGCTTGTAATACGGCGCTAACAGCCATAGTGTATTGACACTGCAATAACACTATGCCAGTGTATCTCTGTAACTTCAGAATTTAGGCTGTCATTATTTGCGTCGGTCACCTCTGGGCGTAGGAAACGCACCAGGTTTGTTACATCACGCAACAGTTCCTGCGACAGGCCTTGATGCACGGGCTTGATGCATGTTTGCACACAGGAGGAGATTACTTCTTACAAACATTGGTGGATTATGCAAGGTATTTGCTCAGCAGAAATCCATGCCCAGGGCCACAGAAACAAAGTCTGGACTTTTTATCCACTTTGAGAAGCTGACGGAATTCAGGTCCTGCTCAAATGTGCAACGGCAGTGCCCTAGCCAGGATCTGATCCTGCAACCCACTCAGAGCCTTAATCACCACAAAGCACTGCTGCCCACACAAACCTTCACAAAGTGCTTCACAACAGGGCTTAACAATGCAGAAATATTTCTTACATATAAATTAAATGAAAATGGATAATTAGTCAGAAGGCCGGGTACACAACAACAGTTGGTCGGGGAAGTAAATACATTTATTTAAATTCTGCTGCAACATCAAATAGAACAGCAGCAAAAAAATCTGTAAAAATAAAATACGGTTAGGAGCAATGCTGATGAAGATGATGATGATTATGATGGTTAAGGCTGATGGTCATGATGATGGTGCTGATGGAGATGATGATGATGATGACGGTGATCATGATGATGGTGCTGATAGAGATGATGATGATGGTGATGATGATGATCATGATGATGATGGTGATGACTCCATACTTGTATGGAAGAGAAACAGTGGGGCAGTGTTGAAACACTGCAAGCAGGGAAGAGAGAGGATTTCTTTGCTCTCTGGCAGTTCAGCCTTCTTTTAATATGGACCAGCATGACTTTCATTTCTGAAACTAAAAAGACAGTGGCTACACAGCAAACTGATGCTCGGTGCTGTCGTTGTCGTCCGGGCAACGTGACTCTGGCGGTCTAGCTCGCTGTTTGTTCCGTGTTGCAGGCATGCCTCGAGTCAAACTGTAAACAGAAAACTGGCGGATTTGGCGTTTTCTGTGAAAAGGGCTCACAGATGTGCAGCAAAGGAAACATCTCACGGTAAATTTGCTTCATGTTACAGTTACATGTTTTTTAATGAGAACTGTGGCGCATCCCTCAGATACTCGCTCTCCGGTTGACTTGACAGGGTTTCCGCCAACGTCAAGGACTGTTGCCAGATATCCCTTTCAAACTCCCCTATCATTGAGCCAGGTATATAATTTAAAGCTGTTTTGACAGATGTTTTCATCATTGCCCTTACCCACCCCAAAAGTGACAATCAATGACCTTTTCTAAGCTACCGTGACATATTTGCTGCATTTAGAAAGATTTGCTCTTTACTAAAAAAACACGTATGACTGAATTAATTTACAGGTTTGCTGTACACGGGACATAATAATCCTCCACAAAATATTAGTTTATGTCTTATTAAAGCAATTTTAAAAACAAGGTGTTACATAGATCGCTATCATTTTGCAATGGCTGTTTGGTTTTTGCATCATTCTGTTATGTCAGCAGGGGCTCAGTCAGCTCTAGTTGAGCTGAACACTGTTCAGTTGCTGAAAGTAGCTCACTGTTTGGTTAGTACATTACGTTACATTACATTCTTGTCATATACCAGACACTCTTATCCAAAGTACCTTGCCAAAGGGTACAGCAACAGTGTCCCAGTGGGGAATCAAACCAGTAACCCTTTGGTTGCAAACTCTTTTCCACTGCCGTTACACTGCCGTAACACATGTTACACTGCCGGCTCGTACAACTGCAGATTCTTGGAGACGTTCTCTGCAAAACGATTTGACAATGCCACTCTGGTTTAATTTTTTAAATTTTGATTTGGAAGGAATTGCCAGTGATCTGGGGATTTATGATCACATCAACGTTCACATACAGCCTCACACATTCACACTGCCGGAAAGAAAATGTGTCCCTCATCAATGTCCCTGTGATCCAGTTGATTTCATTCCCCGCCATGGGGATTTTTACCCAATCTGGCAATGCCGATGTAACGGCAGATGCCGAGAATCCCGAATCGGCCACCCGGGTCCGAAGCGGTTGTGAGCGCGGTTCACATGACTGCGCGGCTTGACTGAACAGCCTCCCTGGCCGTCAGGGAGGGACGGAGGAGTCCGCAGAGTGTGTAATCTCTGTGTTCCAGATTGCACTGGAAAAAAAAAAAGAGGTCAAAACACAAACCCAAACCACAGAGACTACGATCTTCTTACACATGTAGCGCTTGCTTTTTCGTCGCACGCAAGAAGTTCAAAGTGCATCGATTTACCCACAGCCCCCGGAAAACACGTCCCCGCAGCATGTTATGAATATGAATCGTGATCTCCTAGAACACATCAACTGCAGAGGATGTGTGTGCATGTCCTTCTTTGCGTGGTCAGTGCAGCGCCTGGCTTATGCTTATCTGCCACTGTGCACAGACTGCTCCAACTCAGGACCAGACTGTATTCTCAAGGTGCTGTGGAAAGTGCCTATAAATAGTGTTCATAAACATTATCATAAATGTTATTATAACATAATTATGAAACTAAAATTCAAGCTTTTAATGCATTTCAGTATCCTGTGCTTTCTTTCACTTTCACTTCATCTTTTCATCTTTCACCTTCTCAATTTTTAATTTCATTATTGGCGTTCTTATCCAGAGCGACTCACATAAGTTACAGTTTTTACACGTTGTGCATTTATACAGCTGGATATTTACTGAGGCAATTTTAGGTTAAGTACCTGGTCAAAGGGTACAACAGCAGTGCCCCAGTGGGGAGTCGAATCAGCAACCTTTCGGTTATGAGCCCTACTCCTTACCACTACGCTACACTGCCACCCACATATCTATACTAGCGGTATTCCTATCTCAGATTACAACGTATTTGTGAAGTGTGCATTCTCGCTTTCATTTTAAGTCACTGAGTTTTATTTCTTTTATTATTCGTTTTGGACTTTTAGGATATATGGCAGGAAAGCATATTTGTGATCACAAAATATCCCTGAAAACCACCCTATCCTCTTGCAGCCATTCCGTCTTCAGCCAACCCCCCCTGAGTCTGCAGAAGTTTCCCAGGGGCATGTCAGGCAATCCTAGCCTGAGATGCAAGTCATTACCCGAGACCCTGGGATGTTCTGTGCGGTGTGTCTATGATGAACCGTCAGCATTGCAGTCGGTGCACTTGGCGTGAGTGACAGTCTCATTAGCTCCAACCAATAGGGAACAACCCGAACAGGCCCGCTCCGTGATGGGGAGACAGGCGGCGGCAACTCCGACTCTGCTCGAGTTGGCTTCGGCCCTGCTCTCGTATTGATTTCCTTATTTGTGGGACCGTTTGTCAAGCTGACCTGGTTTTGCATCTGTCGGTGGCGTTGGCTCGGTGAAAAACGTCCCATCTCGATTGCTGCAGCGAGAACACTCGGGCATTGATTCATGCCTCCAGATCCGACGAGCTCGGCATTTTCTCACCTGTGCTGCGCCAGACTGCGAGCAGCAGTCAGGTAACTACCATCAACAATAGCAGAGGCTCCGCTCTCCACACCCCCCTCCCTTCCTTCTGCCAATCACACCTGTCTCTTTTAATGAACCTTTCTAACCCCTAGTTCCCGAAAGGTAATATATTCGCATGTAAAACATGAACACCACAGTGGGTGGTGGACCTATGCCTGCTCCTTACTGGGATAACTAATCTCTGTCTGTCTGTCTGTCTGTCTGTCTGTCTGTCTCTCTCGGTCTCTCTCTATCCCCCTCTATCACCTGAAAATATCCACAGTAAATTAGAATGGAACCAAGGAGGTGGGCAGGTCAAGGGTCATCCGGGGCAGTCAGACTGCTGCCAGTCCGGAGGGGTGGGGGTGGTGGTGGTGAGGCCTGTGAACGGGGAAGAGTAGGTAAAACGTGCTATAAACTTCAGCTGCAGTTTGCAGGCGGCATGCTTGCCAGAGGTGGGAAGAGAGTAGAGCTGATCGGGCTGCTCTTTTTGATTGTGATTGGTTCTCCTCTCTCTCTCTCGCAGTGACAGAGGGGCGCCTGTTCCCGGAGGGGCTGCAGAGGTTCCCCCCGCCCCCCGCGTATCTCCCCGTCACCTACCAGGTGCTGAACGCTGACTCCGCCTTCTTCCTGAAAGAGGCCAATCAGGACCTGATGAGGAACTCCAGCCTGCAGGCCCGCACGGAGTCCTTCTTCATCCACCAGGCCCGAAGGGTTCCGTCCGTCAACGCCACCTACGGGCCACTGTGGGTGGAGCAGCCTGTTCCCCTGGAGCTTCTCCAGGGTCCAGGTGCGTTCGTGGCCCCGCCTTCCTCTTCCTCCTCCTCCTCCTCCATGTTCACCTTCAACTGGAAGGTGCAGACCTTTGTCATCAATGAACGGCTCTACCTGAGCGAGCCCAAGGTGCAGGTGCTCTTCTACCTGGCGGGTCGGGATTGGGACGACTACAGCACCATGGACGGGCTCCCCTGCATCCGGATGTTTGCCTTCCACGAAACGCAGGAGGTACGGGGGAGCTGCCGGCTGCGCGGGGAACTGGGGCTGTGTGTGGCGGAACTGCAGCCGCTGCCCGGCTGGTTCAGCCCCCCCAGCGTCATCCCCGGGCGCCAGAGGGCCCCCGAGCAGGCCGAGGGCACCCCCGTGGAGCTCTACTACATGGTACAGTCCGCCGAGAGTGGCGAATGCAGCGCGGAGGACTCCAGGAAGGGCGGCGGCGTCGGGTCAGACCAAAGCGCCGGCGGGGGCGGGGCCCCAGCGGGTTCCTCGGGCTCCGCCCACATGCGCAGGATTGGCAGCGTGAGGCTGCACCGCAGCTCGCCCGACCCGCAGCTCGATCAGTACCAGCTGGATAGTAACTTCCTGGTTCTGGTTCCAGCCGGACCCATCAGGCAAAGGGACACCGTCGCCGCCTTCATCGCCGCCTCCGGTTTCTCCCAGGTGGACAGGTTCACTCTCAGGTGAGTGACATTCCCAGCAGGTATAGCAAGGTAATTACCCACGGTGCTTTGGGAGGAGTGTCTTGTCAGCATAGAATCTTGGTAGCATAGTAGCTAATTATGGTGTCATTACTCTTCTATACCAAGAGAAACATTAGTTCCACAGAAGTCAGCTTTAAATAGTCATACAGTAGTAATAAAGTAGTAATACTGTAGTAATACAGTTTAAATAGTAATAGAAATAGTAAAGCCTTGCCTGGGAGAAGAAATGGAATCACTGTTGTTTTGTAGACATTTGTAGCTATATTACATTATTATTAATATCATTATATCATTTATCAGACAGGCTTCTTGGTGGTGGCTTACAATGTATGCAATGGTTACAAGAAGAATAGTGACATTAAACACAAAATGAGTCAAGAATTACATTTGATTTGATCAGAGGGTGCTCATATTAAAGTGGAGATAAAGTTACTACACAAGTCATTTAATACCTTTCAGAGCTATGTGGCCTCATGGGAAAAAACATGATTTATTAAAGGAGAAATTCTGAGACTGTTAGACGGATATGACATCAGGGTAAACTGAAAGCATTAAATGAAAAAAAAACCTGGAAAGAGTATTGCTTCGTGAAGGTTGTCTGTGGCAATTCATGAAAGGCTCAATTTTACTCAGCCATATTCAGGACAGATTTTAACCTTCAGTTTTTGAAAGCTAACTTATGCTGAGGTGGAAGTGGCATTCCCACTCCATAGCTTGCTCCCTCTGTTTCAGTGTCTCCGACTGGCGTCAATCCAATCAACATAAATGCAAGGCGCTCGAATAAATTTTCGAGCTGTTCTTTGACTCGGCAAACAGAGACAAATGTCTTTCTTTGAGGGAATTCATCTGATTCATTGCACAGCTGATACTGATTAGGCTGTGCAGAGGAAACAAAATGATTTAAGATATTTAGCACACAATGCAAATGGCGGAGTAATTAATTTGAACACATTTCCATTAGTGTACTCGCAAGCCTGATCTAAGTCACAGCGGGCGAATATGTTTCTAAGCCATAAGATAAAGGGTCAAGCCAATTTGTCAAACAGTGGAAAGGCAAACAGTAAAAAGCTTCAGAGCCGACTCTGCTGCTTGAGTGAATGTAAGCTCCTGAAACATGCAAATGAGGCCGTTTGATTTATTTACTGCGTCTGTTTGCTGTTCTCGGGTCCACGTTCAATCAAAAGACTTTGAGCTTTGCCCTTTTGACAACTTTGAGCTGCGAATTTAAGCAAGTGTTGCATTTTCTCTCCCCTGTTTCATGCAGGCAACATTTCGATTTTAGCGAAAAAAAACGGAAATCAATGGAAAGTTTTGTTTTAAGAAACAAACTTGAATAAACAGAATTATGGTTGTTGCTGGGAATTAAAGACAGAACAAACAGAGTGATTAGATCGAATCTAGTCCTTAGTGTAGTGTTCTTCAAGGAGAAATCTCGAGGAGGTAATACTCCTTTTTTAGTCAAGGCAATTGCTGGTTTGAGTTTTTTTCTAAGATTGCTTTTAAAGATGTGCTCTTTAGGGAAAGGTTTCAACTCGCATTGTGTGTACTCAATCCAGCGTGGGCCTTGATCAAATACATCTACTAACAAGCGATTACAAACTTCAGAATGGCCTTTGTACTTCTGCGGTGGTTCTCAGCAGTACCCCTGAGCTTCCATCACTTCAGCGGTGTGTTTGTACTGTGCCGTTACTGTGCAAATGCAGATTTACATTTAATCTGGCCCTTGGTGGTTAGAATATTAATGATATGTTTTCATCACTCGGCCAAAAAATGTGGAAATTTCCTCGGTTATTGCTCTAAGTTGATTTCCCCGGAGAGGCGTACTTCAGTCTCTTTGGCAGCTCTCCAGACTGCTCTGTGCGGTCAGTCATCTCTGTGGTCCAGCACTGTGTAGCTCAAACACAGCGCTGTTTTTCTCTAGGTGTAGTGGTCTCCAAGTGTATTCTTCCTCTTCAGGGTGTGGCCAGGTTTTAAGCCTCATGTATGTTGTCATCACAACGTCGCAAGCATTCTTTTTAGACAGAAGGCTTCAGGCTTCATGTTTCCTCTTAAAGAAGGAGACTGTAAATGTTTGATACGAGTCAGTCCTTTGTGTGTGGTCAAATGCCAACCTGTATAAAAAGTATAGGGCAGAAACTAGGGCTATGATGACTAGACAATATTGCATGGACATCCACCTAATTTAATACACAGAAATGAATGTTGTAAGGTGGCTTCCCCCATGTTTACAAGTGTTGAGGTGGTGGAGCATATTTGTATGACACAAACACCTTGACCTTTGACACTGTGACCCTAAAATCGACAGGGTTTTTATGGAACATTCAGAGCCACTTTTGTGTCAGGCTTCTGTAAAATCCACGCATATTTGGCAAAGTATATGACTGAAGTGTAGCACAGTGTTACGGAGCAGGGCTCATACCCAAAAGGTTGCTGGCTCAGTTCCCTGGTGGGGCACTGCTGCTGTACCATTGGGCAAGATACTTGTCTCAGTAAATATCCAGCTGTATAAATGGTTAACATGCAAAAATAGTAACCTAAATAAGTTGATCTGGGCAAGATCATGTACTAAATGCCAATAATGTCAAATGCAATGTAAATGGGAATAACACAAATTTTCAGGACCCTCTTTGACCTTGTGATGTGAAAATAATTAGGGTTCTGGGGAACAGTTTGGCCAACATTTGTGTCGAGTGTAATTCAAACTGGCCACATTAGAGACAGCAAACAGCAAACAGCATCTGCCACGGGCAGATGGAGCCATGGAGGGTTGGGAGAATGACCCTTTCAGTCCTTCAGTAGGGAGTCCTTCATCTCTCCCATTCCAAGTGACTTAATCTTCATTCATTTAAACATTTTTTTCATGCAGTTTTGATTAAGGCAGTCTGAATACAGCTATTAGTTTGTTTGCTAAATAGGCAAGACAATTTGCCATTTTAATTTGACTTCTGATCAAGTGGTACGTTGTTGTTTTTTTAATTTTTTCTTTTTTTTTTCAGAAACACAGCACAACCTAATTGGCTTCATTACATTGGTGGAGAACAGTAACGGACTGGAATATGATTTGTCTCATTTATAATGCAAATGAAAACTCACTGTGCCTGTGACCAAATCTGCAGCCTTTAAAAAGATAGATACCCCCCATCGCATTGTAATATTTGCTAAACAGGCTTTCCAATTTCCCCAGTTCCCTGTAGGGCTTTTTAAAAATGTTGATTAATGCAAATAATAGCACGCCGCATAACTATTCTTTTCGAATTATTGCCTTGCGCCCGATTACCAATTTTCGTAAATAATGTTTCATTTTCTGCAAATGCGTAGACTTCATTAATGTGTGTTGCCACGGAAGCACATTTGCATAGGGCTTGTCACTCTCTCTGTTGTGCTGCAGACCATTGATGAATTCCCTCCATTAACCATGCTGGGAGCCCGGGGTAGTCCTGTCTGTCCTTTCTGCCCCATTATAGGCGGGTCTCTCTTTAAGCCTCGATGGGAAATGTATCTTACTGTATAGCCTATGTATCGCAGGGCTAGAGTGGAGTAGTGGCTTGGGGAAGCAGGAGGATTTTGGTTTTAGTCCCAGGAAGGGCACTGAATTCTTTTCTTTAAGCTGTGTAACCTGAGTTGCCTGTTTAAAAATGCAGTTACTGGAAGTCACCCTGGACAGCGGTGTCTGATAGAAAGGATAGCAACACAAGGATCTTTACATATTTATATTTCATATCTTCACAGGTTATACACAATTTAACACATTTATTTACCTGCAGTCTGAAGTGCATCACCTGTTTTAAATGGAGAGAGTGGTGGATATATCTCACATACAAAAATTTGGGAGTATAATAGCGTGATATTAATATTTAATTAATAAGAATGCCCAACAGTTGCAGTGCTGCGTGTTTCTGAAAAGCGGGTGATCACGGGTCCAGAATCACGGGTTTTCAGAATCGTTCCCTCCCCACCTCTGGAACAAAAGGCTTCACTTGCGTTCGCTTTGAGGACCTCGATCTCTCTTCATCTGGAGTGTCACTGGATGATCAGCGCGCGACTTGTTCACCCACTTGGCCCGGTCCCTGCACTGTCCTCCACCCAAGGCTTTGAACAGTCTCAGCTCAGATCTCAGCTCTCTGCTCTCACAGCGGCCCTGACTGTCTCGTTACCTGTGAGGCTGTTCTGTGCCACAGCTCGACATGAAGGACGAGAAACTCCTCACAGTAATCCAGCGCATGTAGATATTCCTACCTCCGAGTTTAAGGGAACCATAAGGCCTGTTTACCCAGTGTTAAAGGGCTTGAGTGGGAGGGAATGTGCTTCTAGGTGCAGTAGCAGTTCTCTGATCTGTTCCTCCCTGTTACCTCACTGGACCCAGGATTTGCTAGTGCTAATTTACATCAAAGATGTTTGTTTGCTAAGAATCCACTCCTCACAGGACAACCCAGGACAAGACAGTCGTCTCAGGTGGGCGCCTAAGAGGCCCCTAAGTTTCGGGGTCACACCAGTGTAGCTGAGTGGGTAGCAGGTTGTGCTCACTTGAACAAACAAATGGACCAGGGGTTCACCCTGTCTCTCCACGCCCCGCCATGGGAGAAATACATATAGATAAGCTGGACTTGCCTGGCTGATCCGGGCTGGGTTTGGTTCTGCTTGCAGGGAGGGGTCTTGTGACAGTGACAGGTGTCCCGTGACAGGAAACAGGAAGTGAGCACATTACTCCGGGACTCCCGCTTGGGTGATCCGCGCTGCAGACTGACCCGTTTTTGGCTGAAGCATTGCACAAGGATCTGAATCTGGATAAGGAGAAAAGTTTTAGCCACATAATCATTGAGGGGTTTCCCTTCTCGTTACAGCCCGATTTGACCCTCGGAACGTGGCACCCTGGGCCATGACTTTGTTCTGTCCATCAGAACTTACCGGGGGGTGGTGTTCTTGCTTGGGGTAACACTCTGATTTGCCCGGGAAATTGTGGCAGTCAGGGGGTAATTCCTTTATTTCCTGACAGCGGAGCTCCTCTGAAGTCTGACACCACCAGGGCCATTTGATAACGAGACCCCAGCAGACGAGACGGCCTGAGGTCTGACAGCTCTGTGATCCGGTCTGCCAGCGGGCCAGAAAGGAGATCAAACCGTGCCAGACGGGCGCGGGAAGAAGGGGAGATGTTCAGAACGCTCGCTGAGCACAGACGAAACACGCTGAGGCGCTGATCCGCGGAAGGTGGGCCGGCTCCTCACAGACGTTCAGGGAGAGGTCAGGTGGGAACCTGAGGAGGAACCCAGGGAGGTCTTGCTGAGTAACTGACACAGAGTGATCTCAGGGTGAAGTGGAACGACCCCTCCAGGTCCAGCACTGTACCCTGACAGTGTGTGCTGTGGTCATTAACATGCTTGGCTCGTGCCCTTATTCCAAGCAACCTGGATATTATTATTCATGCTAAAATTGAATTAATTTGCTAAGCAGACACCTTTACCCAGGGAAACTTGCATATTATCTGGTTATACAGTTCAGCTGGATATTTACTGAAGCAATTCAGGTTAATTGCCTTTCTCACAGGTACAACAGAGTTTCCCCCTCCAGGGATTTGAACTCGTCACCTTCCAGCTACCAGTCTGGTTCCTTTAGTACACAATGCAGGCTAATATGTGGTGCTTTCAGTGCTGTTAATTAGTCAGAGGTACAATTGCGAGCTTCAGTTTACAGGTCTACACCACTACCCACTGCACCCCTTGGCCAACCTCTTATCAAAGGTAAGTGCAGAGGGACAGAGGTCAAAGGTCAAAGGGGAAACTACAAATAAAGACGAAACAAGACTATCAAACTCATCACTGAACAGACAGTGACCGTGGGAGCTCTCCAGGTTCTGACCTAACCTTATGCATTTTCAGCCACTGTGCAAATGCGTGAGTGCGGTTCTGTTAACCACGGCATGACAGAGCTCCTTTAAAGAGGCTGGCTGCGTGTGAGAGTGTCACAGATGGAGAGGGCATTGGAGAATCTGTGATGCATGCTCTGGGAGCTCTGTGAGAGAGGAGGCAATACCATCACTGCTGGGGATGCTATTCCATTAAAGCACGCAGACTGAACTCAGCACAGTGCACATTCCGGGGGGGGGCAGTTAATATGCTTCCACCAGAGCACAGAGACACACTGCACAGCACACACAGAGGGGTCCAGTGCACATTTGCCCATACATCAAATTCACTTTAGTAATAATTGATTTCCTTGGTAAAGAAAAGTCTTTACACCATGGGATTCCAGCAGTACAACTGAAGCCACTGTGCAGGGTTCGACAGAGAGGAGAGAGAGAGAGGGAGAGAGAGAGACAGAGAGAGGGAGAGAGAGGGAGAGAAAGAGAGGGAGAGAGAGGGAGAGAGAGAGCAAAAGAAAATACAGAATGTACAACAACATACTGGATGCAAGTTATAGTGCTACACACTGAGGGCATGTAAAAATGGTCATGAACACAGGCCACGGGGAGAGATAAAAGCCTCTGAGAGACAAAGAGAGAGATTTAGAGAGAGAGAGAGAAAGAGGGAGATAGATAGAGAGAACTGTGAAAACTATGCGAAAATAAGGAAAATGTTCTCAAATTAGGAATAATTTCAGTCTCATGACAAATCGTGAAACACTGTGAATGCTGCTGGGGGAAGGACCTACAGGCCCACTACATTTAAACCTGGCACTGCCATAGTGAATCACCACCTCACCAAGAACACACAGATAATTACAGATATATTTTATTTTCAAAGCTCACAGAATTGATGAGAATAACTTTTTTTTTTGTTTAATCTTTATGGTTTCAGGGGCTAAATTGTCTACTCATTAATTCGTTATTTGTTTCTTTTTCTGTTTCTTTCTGTTATTTAGAATATACTTTGGCAATAACTCCAAAATGTGTGTAATGGAAATTTAATTGAACTGAGAGAGAGATTATGATATTTATCTGTTCTTTCTATGGCTGATTGTTTTGGTGACATGAACAAAGCAAAATATTTGTCCCACCAATGCAGCTAGGTAAATCTAATCAAATTGAGAGGAGGAGGAGAGCGAGAGAGAGAGAGAGAGAGGGAGAGAGAGTGAGTTTGACAGAATTTAATGGGTGTGAATGAGGAGGAACGTTTATGTGGGCACAAACTGAGGATCAGCATCTCGTCTACCAACTTTCTCTGTATCTGCTAACTTTTAGCACCACTCTCCAGAAGTGAACGCCACCAAACACCCCCCCCCAAACACCCACCCCCTCCCTCCCCCTCATCAGCCCACCTGTGAGTCGTGACTGTCTCCCGCACCTGCTGGTCTGGGAGGACATTGGTTCACTGGTGCCCATCGGCGCACGTAATTAAGTGCATCAGCTGATAACACGCTCAGCGGCACACTGGCTTTTAACGCCCAGGAAAATTGGTTCCCCCAACCCCCCCCCACAAGTGGCGCTGAAGCGCAGTGACATCTAATGACATCAAAATATACGAGCAGTTTACACAAACATCCATATTGCCCGAGGCAGGTGCTAAGAAGAGGGCCAAGCCAGTTAACGATAAACTGCAGCTTAAAGCCTCCGTGTGGCTGCATGCTTGTAGCTCCGCTACTGCGGTTTGGGGGGAGGATATGATAACTGAGGCAGCAAAAGCCACATGCATGATGGGAAACTGCACACATGCATCCACGGGGAGGATTAATCTGGGGATAAGTGACCCCTTATCCAAAGAACTGCCTGGAATATGACATCATTCCCCCACGTACAGGCATCCTCATTCAAGGTGACTTTACAGTGTTCACATATTTACTCTGCAGGCATTTAATAATGACGTATCTTTAGGGCTTTTGAGCTCCAGAGAAAGAGAAAGATACAGAGGAAGTTATTACTGTTATTGTATAAATTATTACTATTATTGCTGTTACCCCCTGTCTTGTTATTGATAGTGCTCTCATTATTGCTATGCTTTTTCAATGTATACCCTGTTAGTCAAGCAAAGGGAACTCTGAGAGAAGAGAGGATGATTGGGGAGGTTGAGAGTGGCTAAAGGGTACAAACGGCATGTTGTGCCATAAGGGGACAGTATGGCTACAGAGGAAACTCGCTGTGCTCTTCCCACAACGCCCCAGGCTTTTCCCAACTGGCTTTCTGTGTAAAGCTTATGTGTGCGCAAAGCCTGTGGCTACCCAGCAAAGCCTCCAAGCAGAGGGCTCACAGTTTCAGCCGGTCTATTATTTCGGGAAAACTGTATTTATGGTTTCGCCTGCCTGATGTCCTGCCGTGGGAACGCCAGTTTGATTCACTGCGTCTCTCGTTCTGCCCGGCTCAAAAGAGGACAGAACCAACAGAGCGATTATTCCACAGGGATTTTTTTCTCATGCAGCTGTGCATGAAAGCCCCATCTACCAGCACTGAACCGATAATGCCTGTGTGTTTGGTGCCAATAACCCACACCGCCCTATTTATTGAACTATTAGACACTACTGATTTTTAAATTGACGTGCTACTTCTGACGCAGACTGAAGACCCACTTCTTCAGACTGCATCTCGGCTCCACCGCAATCCCCACCTCCTACAACGTGCTACTTGTATTACTTCTTTATTTTATGTGTGGTATCGCAATAGTTTGGATTCTGTGATCTATGGTGATCTATGACTGTGATGTATGGTAGCACACGTGCATTTGGCTTCTCTTAGTGTCTGCGCTGTCTCGTCAGGTTAGCACAAGGTAACCTGTGGTAGGGCTTGAATAGAGTTATGCTCACACTCACTGGTCCGGGAGTATCGTTGGCCTGGTCTGACACTGCTGGTCATTCAACTTGAAGAAATACATGTCTGCTCTTTTGTGCTGGAAGCTGCTCTGGGTAAGAGTGTCTGCTGAATGTAATGTAATGTAATGTAAGGTACTAGTCCACCCATTCAATTTAGCCTGATGCTACAAGTGGAAAGACTCGTGAGATTGATATCGTCGTGTTTTGTTGAGGCTCCTGTACCTGCTCTTCAAATAAGCACCTTCCATCTTGACAATAAACAACAAGATGGTCGGTGAGATATGCAAAATCTTCAGGAGAAAGTCATTTCCAGCAGCAGTCTTGACTTTTAGATTCAATCAATGTAAGCCTTTTTTGGTATTCATCAGTGTGGTGGGTTACATTATCCTTTCAGATCAGATGTCTGGTTTTCTCTATGATTTCCATTTGCATATAAAACACAGTAATTTGAAGGCATAATGCATTGCAGCTCGTGTGATTAAAGATTTTCATTGATTGCTAGAAAAATTAATGGTTAATTATTTCAGACTGCTATTATTTGCATATGCATGTGTGCTAATTCTTGATTTTTGTTCTAGCATAATTAGAACGTGTTTCTTTTTTACTGTGTTTGATAAGACGTGCTCTCTCTCCCCCCCCCCCCCCCCCCCCCATTTCTTCAGTTCTCTTGGAATATGAGGACTTTTTGTTCTTATATTCTGAGAGACATTATGACTGTAGCAAGGCCACCTCATTCCACGAGACATTGAACGAGCAGCCAATCACAACACATCAGAGTATGATGAGTTTATTTCAGTGCTACCTGTAGATTCTAAGTCCCGAGGACAGTGTAACAGATGAGAGGTAAATTCAGCCAGGCATACCCTGTAAACAAAGTGCCCTTTGATGACAATGTAAGCCCCGTATGTGCTTGCCATTGGTTATTTCCGTTCCAAGGCACCCATTCAAATGTTTTCTTTCTGCGTACATGCAAAAGGGGAAAACAGATGGGTTTTTATCAAACAAGAAAAGGCATTCTCAAAATATTTTTTTTTCTTGGGCACACTATCATTTTTAACCAACATACAGTAATTAAGTCAACAAATGGATGTGGTTCAAAAAGAGAGTTTGTTTGTCTGATGGAGCCTAAGCAGTTAATCACTGGAATGAAGAATTTTAGATTTATGACTTTGCTGGATCTGAAGGCATGCCACATTACATTATTCAAGCATTACTCTCAATATCTGTAGTGTTCTGTTAGATACAAGTGCCGTTAATGAGGAGTAACACATTTTATGTTTGGCTGGACTCCTTCCCTGGAACGAGAATGCCATATTTGCGTGCTGTTTTAATTAGAAAAGATAAGTTATAGAAACAGGTGGAACCACTAAAGAGTTGATAATTGGTTCATCATCAGAGGAGAGAAATCACAGTTTCAGAAAGGTTTGATTTAGAACCAGGCTTCTGTTGAAATGAATAATCAGGGTAATGTGAACACAGTTTTTTATGGAAAAGATGCCTGTCTAATCATCACTCAAAAAGCACAAAAGCAGACACTGACTTTTGATGTTTCGACTGAACATTTTCTGAAACTGTACAATAATTATTCAAAGCTTTGCCTTTGATATTAGCTTTTACCTTCCTAATTGTGTCTCGTAATGTTTCTATAAAGAAATAAGTGTGTTGAAACTGACAGAGGTGACATGCAGGAACTGCCTGTTTAAAGTGCACCCAGTACTGTACTTTAAAAATATCACTTTTTTACCATGTATCCAGCATGTGTGCACTTAATTTTGGATTGTCTGGCAAGCATAAACAAGAATTTGGCAATAAAAGTGTTGAATTAGATGAAGCAGCACGAACCATGTTAAAGGTATACAGTATGTCTCGTACAGGTAGATTCATTACGACCCGCTACAGCCAACCAAATACTTTCCCTGGGTTCTCCTTTTCCCTGGCATAACCCTAAGTGGGTGACGTCATATGCACTGACACAGAGACAGTCTGTCAGCTTTGCAGCTTCAGTGGGCCCACTGGCACAGCCCTGTCTTATTGACCATCATGCTGCCTTTTTACCATGTATAATCTGTCCTAATACCCGCAGTGATTACCCCCCCCCCCTCCCCCCCCAAACCCCAGCATCATGGAGAATCCTATCCAAACATCCAAACATACCTTACTTATAGGATGATCCAACCTAACCCAGAATTTACCATCTGAATGTGTTTATTTATCTATTTATTTTTACTGCCTGCTTTGATAACAGCATTGGAACCAACTTGACGATGCTTGACTGGGATGTTTGTGAACAGGCCTTCGGGTTCAAGTCTTTTCTGTTTCAGGATAAATTATTCTGGCCCCCCTGATGCCTGAGAGCTCCACTTCCTGCCCTGTGATGACCTCATTTCTGGGATGATGTCAAAGGCCACAGTTTAATTGAGTAACACAAATAAAGTACAGCTTCTTATTTCCCTTGGGGATGTTATGAATAAAGCACCTTTTTTCCTTAAAAATGAATGTTTTTGCCAAGCATTTTGCTGTGAAGATTACGCAATGCTTCTGAGTTTTTCTGGAGTGATTAGAAAGGGATGTCAGCATGTCCCAAAATTAAAAAAAAAAAGTTATTTACTAGATGAAGTCTTGTGACAGACATAACTACATGGTTTCCAGATTGAGTTTAATCGGTTATTTTGATGAAAGCCGGTCTTGATTTTGATTGACTCAGACTCTGATTAAGTTGTGTACTGCCCGCCCGGTCTGAAAACCATTTTTGTGCATGCAGAGCAAGTAATTTCATCCTGCCATCCAGCCCCTTTTAAAAACACGTGCCAACAGATCGTCACAGTCATCTTGCCTAAGCGCGCGTGATCAGATTTACAGGGAAAACAAACACACACAAAAAAAAAAAAAAACAGACAGAGTGAGAGGGTGGTTGTAACCAATATGTAACCACGACCGCGCCTGTAGACAGTAAAATTAAATTTATACATCATTTTCCCCAAACAAAAGGACAGATATACGTTACTGGGTGGTCTCCTAAAGTGGGGGGGGGGGTGGTTGATGCCATCTCTTTCCCATTCCCAGCATTTAAATGGAAGACACCTGCTTTATGGAGGAGTAGGCTGTATGGAGCGCTTTATGCTACGTGCAGCTGCATGCGACTGTGGAGAAAGGGGTGGAGACAATGGGCTACGTGCGCTGGAGAAGAGCAGTGCGGCTCTTCACGATACGGAAAGACGCTGCAGTTTTTGTCATACTGATGTAGGTGCAAAAATTCTTGACTGTAGATTGCCAAAAATAAAGATTCTTAGGAAGTCTACAGAAGTTTTTCCTCACACAAGATAACCACCAGCAACAATGTTGAATTGGTTTACTTACTATACTTTTAAGTCAGGCAACTTCACTGATTGCCCTCTCGCTAGGTATCACGATTAACTGGTTAAAAGATTAGGTCTTTTGGATAAAATGAAAACAAGTTAAATGTTGCAGGGCTTGCAGCTGAAAGATTGCTGGTTCGATTCCACCCTGGGGCCCTGTTGCTGTACCCTTGGGCAAGGTACTTAACCCACAATTGCCCCAGTTAATCTCCAGTAAAAAATGGATAAAACTGTAATCTATGTAAGTCGCTCTGAATAAGAGCGTCTGATAAATGAAAATAATGTCATGTACATGTGGTTTGAGGCAGTCTGGAGTTATTGTGTAGGCATAGTTTATAACTTCTATATTGCTTTCTTAGCTTGGAACAACACATTTCAAGCAATTTTCATATTTCTTTCATTCTTACACATTGATAATTTTTCTCTACTCAAATTCACAGACAAAGTATCATAAAATCTGGGTCTCACGGTGGAAAATTGTTATTTTTTTTTGCGTGGCTTTCCCCCTATATGAACACATTTTTCCAGCTGTGAAAGAAGTCTTTCTTTCTTGTGAAAGGGAAAGTATCACCCACATTTCAGTGAGTCCGAGTTTTTTCCAAAGTTGATTGAATCCACGGTTTGCGTTTTACTGGCGCTTCAGAGGTGCGGATGTGGAGTTTTTATGATAATTATTCCCGAGTGTTCGGTTTCCCATCAGCAGTGGTACATAGCACGTTTTGCTCAGTTTCTTGTCGCGCAAATGTCAACTCAGTCGAAAGTACATACTCCATTACACATTGTAATGGAAAATCAATTGTGAAAGCGGTGCAGATAATTAAAATTTTGCAGTGACATTTTATTACCTTGCCAAGTGGCGC
This sequence comes from Megalops cyprinoides, assembly GCF_013368585.1. NCBI lineage: Eukaryota > Metazoa > Chordata > Actinopteri > Elopiformes > Megalopidae > Megalops > Megalops cyprinoides. The sequence continues at coordinate 38,842,576 of NC_050587.1, read as the reverse complement.
GTGCCGTTTTTTTTTTTTTTTTGCACGGGTGCATTTTCATATTTGCCCAAGCAAACGGCCTGTTCCACCTTCATTTTAATCCCGTTTCTGGTTTCCATAGAGACCACATCATCTCAACAACTCACTGGCAGCGGCGCTCTTGGGATTATAATTAGATTTTTATGCCGTAATCAGAGCCTGCATCTAACGCTCATCATGATCTGACCGTTAAAACTCTTACCGAATAAAATCGGCTCTAATTCTGGAGCGCGATTTTCACCGGGGGCGCGCCCAGTCGCGGCGTCCCGCGTGCACGGTGCCTCCGCCGCGCCGTTAATGAAAACGCTGTCAGGTCAGCATGTTTATTTTCCCCGGCAATTTATCGCCCCGTTTCAAAGGAAAAACAAACAAAAGCTCGCGATGATTAAAATGTAATCATTAAAATGCAATTTTCCTCACTGTTTACTGATGAAGCAGATTATTGTTTGCGGATCCACGGCATCGGAGTGCGTTTACCCCCGGGGTCCTACGCAATGTTTTTCACGTTAATTCAGAAACTGCACATCCTGGTTGTGTGAACCCGCTCTCTTTGAAGATGCAGCGATTCATCATTATTGATTTGGTTTTTACATTTTCACTGCTCGTGAATGAGCTGAAAGAAAATGCCCAAAGGTAATATTGCATCGCTGTTAAAAATACTACACGAGAAAGAAAAACTATGCATTTTATCCTTTTGATTTTTTAAAATCATTATATTTATGGATTGCGTGGCCATGAAAACTTCTGCAGAGACAGGACCACTACCGTTTCCATGTTATAACCGTCTCCCTTAATTGTAAGAGCATCATGACTTGAGACTGTTTCATGAATTCATTAAAACCAGACAGCGCTATGCAAGTCTGTGGATCTTATTGCCACAGAGTGCTGTCTTTTTGTTCTGCGGGGGTGGTTGGATGCTGTGGTTAATGGATTCAAACAGAAGGTCTCAGGTTTGAATCCCAGGGGGATATTTCCTGATGTAAGGAGGGAGTCGTTCCTGAGTCAAATCTTCAGCCAATAGCTGAGCTGCTGTATAAATTGATAAAATATTAACTGTGCTCTCTGTAAGAGGAGAAGACCGTTTGGCAAACAAATCACATAATGTCATTTTTTAAAAAGAAAAGAAAAAAAAATCCACAAACAACAAGCCAATTCAATTACATCAACACAACAATGAAATACTAACAAGCAATTAATCATTTTGAAGTGTACTAAAATTTAGAATGTGCACGAATGATGTTTTTCTGATATGTCTTGATGGCTTAGATTGGGCCCGTAGATTCAGCATATCACTTTTATTTCATGTATTTGTTTGTTTTTTCAGCCTCTGTAAGGGCTCAGGCAGGGACTCAGTCGCAGACCTTTTCAGGTTGCAGGCGGGTTTATCAATGACGGCAGGAAAGTAGCAAAACCAAAAGCAGGCAGGGTCGAAAACCGGAAGGCAGTCCGTGGACAAAAACAGGGTCAGTAACAGAAGCAGGCAGGATCAGGAACCGGGCAGGCAAACAATCAGGCAAAGGGACAAAACGGCAGGCAGGAAACGAAGACGAAGGGCAGGCAGAGTCAGGCACGGAGAATACAGAAATCCAAAAAACTGCGGGAACGAAACAGGTACAAAAACGCTGAGACGAACTGGCAAACAAGACAGGAACAAGCAGGGTAGAAATAGGGCTGGGCTGATGAGGAGATGGGATGCAGGTGAGCAGGCAGGCAGGTGAAGGTAATGGGGCAATCAGGTGGGCGGGGACCAGGCGGGGAGCGGGGCGGGGCTGGAACACAAGGAAAAACAAAAGCACATGGACAGGGAAAAACAAAAACACCACAGCTAGGAGGGCGGAGCCCTGACAGTACCCCCCCCCCTACGGACGCCCCCAGGCGTCACAGCGGGTTCGCCAGGGTGCCGGCGGTGGAAGTCCCGGATGAGGTCGGGGTCCAAGATGTCCCTGGCAGGGACCCAGCACCTCTCTTCAGGACCGTAGCCCTCCCAATCAACCAAGTACTGGAGTCCGCGCCCCCGTCGCCGAACTTTAAGCAGGCGGCGCACGGTGTACGCCTCCGATCCGTCGATCAGGCGGGGTGGCGGGGGCGCCCGGGGTGCAGGACAGAGCGGGCTGCGGAAGACGGGCTTGATCCTCGAGACGTGGAAGGTGGGATGTATGCGGCGGAGCGAGAGCGGCAGCTTCAACCGGACCGCTGCGGGACTGATCACCTTAGCAATGGGGAACGGCCCGATGAAGCGGGGGGCGAGCTTGCGGGAGTCTGTTCTGAGGGGAAGGTCTCTGGTGGAGAGCCACACTCGCTGACCCTGGCGATAACGAGGGGCTTTGGAGCGGTGGCGGTCGGCGAAGCGCTTAGCCTGGGCTGAGGCTCGCAGCAGGGCGAGCCGTGCACGCCTCCAGGTGCGGTGACATCGCCGGATGAATGCAGCTGCCGAGGGGACGCCGACTTCCTCCTCCTGGGCAGGAAACAGAGGGGGCTGGTAGCCCAGGCAACAATGGAAAGGGGACAGCCCCGACGAAGAAGATGGCAGGGAATTTACGGCGTACTCCACCCAGGGCAGGTGCTGGCTCCACGCCGACGGCTCCTGGGACGTCAAACATCGCAGCACCGTCTCCAGTTGTTGGTTCGCCCGCTCGGTCTGGCCGTTGGACTGGGGGTGGAACCCCGACGACAAGCTGACTGATGCGCCCAGCAATCTGCAAAATGCCCTCCAGAAGTGGGAGGTGAACTGGGGACCCCGGTCAGACACCACGTCAGAGGGCAGGCCGTGCAGCCGGAAAACGTGAAGAATAAGCAGCTGCGCTGTTTCTTTGGCGGAGGGAAGTTTGGGCAACGGAATGAAGTGGACAGACTTGGAAAAACGGTCGACGACGGTGAGAATGGTGGTGTTACCATCTGACGAGGGCAAGCCAGTGACGAAGTCCAATGCGATGTGGGACCAGGGTCGTCGGGGAACTGGCAGGGGTTGCAGCAGACCGGCAGGTGGCTGGTTGGACGTCTTATTCCGGGCGCAGACCGAGCAGGCGGAAACGAAGCGGGGAATGTCCTCCCTCATGGTGGGCCACCAGAACCGCTGACCGATGAACGCCGCAGTACGTCGGGCGCCAGGGTGGCAGGCAAGTCTAGACGAGTGCCCCCATTGCAGGACCTGGGATCGGACAGACTGAGGGACAAAGAGGCGGTTAAGGGGGCAGGAGCTAGGACCCGGCTCGGTCCGGAGGGCGGCGCGGACGGTGGTCTCGATGTCCCACTGCGCTGCCGCAACCACGCACCGGGTAGGCAGGATGGTGCTGGGTTCTGGGGTCTCGCCTGCTGACGCGAACTGGCGAGAGAGAGCGTCAGGTTTCCCGTTCTTGGTACCCGGTCGGTAGGACAGGGCGAAGTCGAACCGGGAAAAGAACAGGGACCAGCGGGCCTGTCGGGGGTTCAGACGTTTAGCCGACCTGATATATTCCAGATTTTTATGGTCGGTCCACACCAGGAACGGCGTCTTTGCCCCCTCCAGCCAATGCCTCCACTCCTCCAGTGCGAGCTTCACCGCCAGCAGCTCCCGGTCGCCGATGTCGTAATTGCGCTCGGTGGGCGTGAGGCGGTGGGAGAAGAACGCACAGGGATGGAGTTTGTTGTCTGCAGCCAAACGCTGAGACAGGACGGCCCCCACTCCTATGTCCGAAGCGTCCACTTCCAAAATGAACTGACGGGCAGGATCAGGCTGTGTCAGGATGGGCGCAGAGGTGAAGCGGCCTTTCAGGTTGCGAAATGCTGCTTCGGCTGCCGGGGTCCAGGAGAATGCCCTGCTGGTAGATGTCAGAGCCGTGAGGGGAGCTGCTACAGTGCTGTAGTCACGGATGAAGCGGCGGTAAAAATTGGCAAAACCAAGGAAGCGCTGCAGCTCCCGACGAGAGGTGGGGCGGGGCCACTCCTCCACCGCACGGACCTTCCGCCGGTCCATTTGTATGCTGCCCGCTGAGATAATAAAACCCAGGAAGGAGATGGTGTCACGGTGGAACTCGCTCTTCTCAGCCTTGACATAGAGGTGGTTCTCCAGCAGGCGCTGGAGAACACAACGGACATGCTGGACGTGTTCGGGCAGGGAGCGAGAAAAAATGAGGATGTCGTCTAGGTAGACGAAAACAAACCGGTTCAGCATATCCCGTAGGACATCGTTCACCAGTGACTGAAACACAGCAGGAGCATTAGTTAATCCGAATGGCATAACCAAATATTCGTAGTGACCGGTGGAGGTGTTGAAGGCTGTCTTCCACTCATCCCCCTCCCGGATACGGACCAGGTGGTAGGCGTTGCGGAGGTCGAGTTTTGTGAAGACGGTGGCCCCCTGCAGCGACTCAAAAGCAGAGGACAGGAGCGGGAGGGGGTAGCGGTTCTTCACGGTAATGGCATTGAGACCCCGGTAATCAATACATGGACGAAGAGAGCCGTCCTTCTTTCCAACGAAGAAGAAGCCGGCCCCGGCAGGTGAGGAGGATGGGCGAATAACTCCAGCTGCTAGGGACTCCTGGATGTAGCGATTCATGGCCTCAGTCTCCGGCAGGGATAGGGAGTACAGACGCCCCCTAGGTGGTGAGGAGCCGGGCAGGAGGTCGATCGCACAATCATAAGGACGATGAGGGGGAAGCGAGGCTGCACGGGACTTGCTGAACACGGGCTTCATATCCAGATACTCTGGCGGCACTGCCGAGAGGTCCGGAAACTCCTCTGGTGCGCAAGCGACAGGTGACACAGGAGCTAGGGCCTCATGCAGACAGTGGGAGTGGCAGAACGGACTCCAGCCCAGGATCTTGTTGCCCTGCCAGTCGATGTGGGGGTTATGTCGCGCCAGCCAGGGATGACCCAGGACTATGGAAGCTTGCGGGGTATCACGTAGGCGATCCTCGCCCGGTCCGTGGGAAACGTGGAGGGTTGGAGTTCGAAAACCAGGGAGCACTGGGAGAGGAACGACCGACAGGTTCCGGGATTCCCCGCGTAACATTCGGGAGGTGGCAATCGGGGCTCCCGGCACGGGAGAGCTGGCGGGGCAGACGGGGGAGCTGCCACAGGCGGTGCGGGGCGGTTCTCCTGGCTCAGCTGCTGCAGTTGCAGCAGCTGGGACGTGACGCCGGCAAGGTTGGTGGCGAAACTCTCCAAGGACCGGCCTATGGCTTCCAGCTGGCTTTGATGGTCCCCCAGTAATGCGCCTTGCAGCTCCAGCGCAGTCCTCAGCTGGGGCAGGTCTGCTGAGTCCATCGTGGCCAGTTCGTACTGTAGGCCAGTTCGTACTGTAAGGGCTCAGGCAGGGACTCAGTCGCAGACCTTTTCAGGTTGCAGGCGGGTTTATCAATGACGGCAGGAAAGTAGCAAAACCAAAAGCAGGCAGGGTCGAAAACCGGAAGGCAGTCCGTGGACAAAAACAGGGTCAGTAACAGAAGCAGGCAGGATCAGGAACCGGGCAGGCAAACAATCAGGCAAAGGGACAAAACGGCAGGCAGGAAACGAAGACGAAGGGCAGGCAGAGTCAGGCACGGAGAATACAGAAATCCAAAAAACTGCGGGAACGAAACAGGTACAAAAACGCTGAGACGAACTGGCAAACAAGACAGGAACAAGCAGGGTAGAAATAGGGCTGGGCTGATGAGGAGATGGGATGCAGGTGAGCAGGCAGGCAGGTGAAGGTAATGGGGCAATCAGGTGGGCGGGGACCAGGCGGGGAGCGGGGCGGGGCTGGAACACAAGGAAAAACAAAAGCACATGGACAGGGAAAAACAAAAACACCACAGCTAGGAGGGCGGAGCCCTGACAGCCTCTGATGGTGAACGTCTCTCTCGTCTGCTGTGTGTCGATCAGGTACGCTGTTCTGCACACTGCTGGTTTACATCCTCTTTTAACATACAGCATATTACATACATATCACACACATGACACGTTACATATTCAATGCATATTACGTACATATTACATACTCAACACATTAAACACTATTACATAATCAACATGTATTACATGCATATTACATACTCAGCCCCCTTCCTCACTGTGTAAACCTGTGTTGAAACGGTGGCGTAGTGTCCCTGCTGTGGGCCCAGCGTGTGGGAGAGAGAGAGACATGGCATCAGAGGGGCTGTTTAGCCCAATAAGCAGACCTCAAAGCCGGAACGCGGGCCCTCTCCCTGCTTCTACAGCACTAATGATCAGGGGAATCCTTTGATACCGTTTGCGGAAACTTTAATATCCCTGGAAAGGGATCTTTAACTGATCTCCGGGGACGGACCCACACGCGCACGCCCGCCTGTTTTCACATGTTCCCTGGGGTGGAGCTGCCGGGCTCTGGCTGTTTGGGGTGTGTTTGGTGGGTGCTGCCGTGCCATGCTGAGGTTGGGGGGGGGGGGGGGGTCAGACCCATAAATCCCACCTGCTGTTCATAGATCACCTGAGGAAACCTCGTGTTGAGTGGACAACCCTCTCCCTCCCCCCTCCTTTTTTAACCGCTGTATTAATTGCCATCATTAACTTTAAAATGTATGGGTAAGCACAACTCCTCCGGGGCCTCTGGGAAATAGATGCGTCTCATTGTGATTGGCTAGTTTGCTCAGCGCTGCTTCCCTCAGGCCCGCCCCAGGTGGGGAGGCTCAGATGCGGCTGCGTCCGATGGGGAAAACCCAGGCAGCACATTCATCTCTCAGTACGGATAAATAACGTTCACAAAGACGTGGCTAAACTACAGCTACACTAAAAATACAGAAAGATAAAGAGAAAGACAGAGAAAGAAACACACCCCTGTAGCACTCCGGTATGCTTCCACCGGTCACACCTCCAGGGACCTGCCACTAGCACTCTGTCTGTGTCGACTCTGTAATAGTTCAGTCCGTCACCGATTTTCATTTAGTTAGATTTTTCATTTTCATTTTTCTTAGTTTCCTTTTATTATTATCTAAGCAAGGGGGACTTACAGTAAAGAGTTAAATGTTCAGTAATTTCTGTTTGACGTTCATCTTTTTCTGCGTATGGGTGTTTACATCAACGTTGCTGCATTTTTCATACCGATAAAGCTAATTGAGTCTAATTGAATCCGGAGAAAGAGAGAGAGAGAGAGAGAGAGAGGCAGTGATACAGAGCTGAGAGGGTGGGAATGGGGAGGAGCACCGGAGTGGGGTACAGGCCGAGGAGCCGTGCTTCCTGCAGACGAAATGAGAAAGGAGGTGCGGCAGCGTTTTGATGAAAGACCCACATTCATGCCGCGCGACAGCGCTGACCGCTGATTTGATAAGCCGCAGCAGGTGTGCACCCCACTCTGACGGAGGGGAAATTGACAGGGACCTGCATGCCAGGGCTTTACAGTGTCTGAAAGGCCTGGGAATGAACCAGGCATCTGCAGATAAGGGAGAGAGAGAGGGAGGGAGGTGTCTGCAGAGGTGTTTGAGGACGGGTATCTGTAGATCTGTTTGAGAGAGGTAGGGTTATCAGTCAAGGGACAGGGGGTATTTGTATATCTAGATGTGTGTGTGTGTGTGTGTGTATGTGTGTGTGTGTTGGGGGGGGCTAATTATACATCTGTGTGTGTGTGTGTGTGTGTGTTTGGAATGGGGTATCTGTAGATCTGTGTTTGTGTGGACATTTTTAGATCTCTGTGTCTGTGTAGAGGGATTTCTGTAAATCTGTATGCATGTGGAGGTGGTATGTGTAGATCTGTACGAGTGTGTGTGTGTGTGTGTGTGTTTTCAGTGGGGGGGGGATCTGCTGGGGTATCTGTACATCTTCCAGGGAGCAGGGCTTCTGTAGACCTTTCTGTAGGAAACAGCAGAGTATCTGCAGAGCAGACAGGATACGTGAGCCTTCAGCGTTTCAGTGGTGCTGCGCTACCTGGCCGTACCACAACACTGTTACTCCTTCAGCAAAGCGAGCTGTTTTTGGACCCGTTTCTGTTTAGCAGATGGCATCAAAACAACACACATAAAATAAACATATTACACATGATCCTTCGCTGCCCACTTTTCCATAGCACATATGTTTGTTTTTTTCTTGATCTGATGTACAGCCTTAGGATGATAAAAGAGATTAACACAAACCATCGTGTGCACTGCTAATATTGCCCTGTCTGGCTCCGCTACATTAGCGCCAACAATGGATCAGTTTAGTCTTTTTTACGTAACCGTTCTGATTATGATTTGGATTGAGAAGCTGATCCCAGATCAGTGTTTCGTGCCAGAAAGCACCCAGGGCCAGATCTCAGCATCGGGAGCTCAGGACACATTTGGGTGTCACTCATATTGCTGCAGTGTTTCAGAAACATTTTGGGAATGTTCTATGTTGTGGTAACATTGCAGCTCCCGATGTGTCCCGAATATTTGACTCCTGAAAAGACTCGGCCATGCCTCAGCTAGAGGAGAGGGATCTGTACGTCTAGTGATGAGATCAGTTTGGAGAGGATTAAATTAATAAACACATTTAATGACATCCCCCCCCCCACCCCCGGAAACATTCCTTCAATATTCCGGGTGGATTTACAGTGGCTGACGGCAGGAAGGCCCGCATTAAACTGGTGAATTTAATTGGCTGGCTTTCCACTCGTGCCCGCTGTCTCCGCTGAGTGCAGATTAAGCGGGCTCTAATTGACCCAAACACACTTTCACTTTTTAGGCCGTCAGCTGGTTTACTGCGTTTATAAATAGAAGGAACCCGTAGCACATTAGTGGGAGGGCGTCGGGCAAACTCCCCAAGGGTCTGTGGGTACAGCTAGTCTCTGCTTCACTGACTCCTCTTAATCACTTAATTTGCCCAATTGTTCGTTCGGCTTATTACTTTTTTCCTGCATTTTAGGTGACTGGTGAACCAAAGCTGAAGGACTCCTCCACCCTGGACTGTCTGACTGCCGTGCGTCTTGAGAAATCTGTGGTTGTAAATATATATGGCTGGTTAACTAATATCATGCTGATTAAGATATGGGTACTGTAGGTACTATACTGGGTACTGCAGCCCAACAGGAATCGAGTTTGTCACCCCTGGTTTGGGGGCTTCATCTCTGAATGTGAACTCCCCTGAAATGAGCACGGCAGTCTTATGCAAATCAGCCTTGTTGTACACAGAGGAGAGGACGTTTTCTCCAGCAGGGCTCTTTGCAAACGAACCTTAAGCCTGAATGAAATCCAGCCGCTGAGCTTTAGAAAGCACAGGTTTGCGGCTCTGTTAACCCATGCGATGTAACTGGTGAAATGAAAAAAAGACAGCTCAGATGTGCCACGTCCAAGCCTCTGGTGATGTGTATAAGCGCAGCCTGTTTAACCGGGTGAATAGGCGGCTTTTATTTATTTAGTTGACGTGCTGCTAAACTCGACCTGCCCAAAGCGTGTGCTTTTTTGTGATTCACGCTGCTGTATTATTCATGGTTGTAAATGATTTTTTATTTTAAATGCATTTCATGTGGCATCGGATAACCTGCCGTCTCTTGGCACTGAGGGCGGTATCTGGTTGACACACGCGGTGCTGGTTCTGCCAGATGGGCCCGCTCCCACCCCTAATCCCCCTTTAAAGGTCAGGTTTGTGCTGCGCTCGACACCCAAACGGGTCGCCCGTGCACAATAGCTGCAGGGGGTTGCCTTGAGGAAGCTGGTAATCTGTGAAACCCCAAGGCTGTACTCCTTGTAGAACCCCCACTCTTCTATGCGTGCGCACATACACACACACACACGCTCATACTTACTCTTACTCTTTGGTAGAACTGGGTACAAAACACACACACACACACACACACACACACACACACACACACACACACTCCTACCAGCTTATTGGTCTCTTGGGGACGTAGTGGAATGTCAGTCTTTCTTACGGCTCTCGTTCCCCTCTCCAAGATAAACGAGTGCTGACTCCTGCAGACGGGCCCTAATTCCTTCTCTCCTCTTCACTGTTTCGTTCGTCCCCCGGCACGCCGAGGATGCTGTGGACTCAGCTCCGTCTCGCTGAGCCGTGATTGGCTGGCTCCTTCTGCAGGTGTCTGATAGTCCCTTCCTTGAGGATGGCAAACATCGTATACCCACGGTAGCTCCAGGCGACACACACGCTCCAAGAAATTGAACTTGAGATGAACTGAGCATGAAATGAATTAAATGCTGATTACATTTTTTAACTTAACATGTGTATATTCCATCTGTAATGTGTGGGTTCTGCTCTCTGTTTTTGGATGATATTCACTGCCTGGCAAACTGAATTTCCTGCCTGTACTAAAAAGGATGGCAGTGAGAGTGGAATGTTATTAACTCTACCGGAGCGTTATCAGAGTTCATTTCCTATCTAGTAAGACTTACAGGAGAGCGCTTACCAACTTCTGTAATCGTAACCACCTGCTGGTGGTGACTTTTGCGGCAGGAATCTAAGACCAATCCCAGGTGTTTGATTCCAGGTTTCTCATAGTTCCAGGGCTAATTAGGTAAAGCGTGGTGAGGTGTAAAATGGGAAACGGTGTCATCTCACAAACGGAGAAAGTCGTGCCCCCACCTGAGTCTTATCCCAGAATTCCTAGCTCTTCACGGCTGAGTGGGAGAACGGTCACCTGAAGGCGGGGCCGGGCGGGAGGTGACAGCAGTGTTAATCAGCATGCAACCATCACCCACGGACCACAGAGCACCTGCTGCCCCCACTGTGCAAACTTTTCACAGGTGTTCTGTGTGTGTGCAGATGCATTTGCGTCTGCTTTCACTCCCTCCTTCCCCCCCCCGCTCTCTCTCTCTCTCTCTCTCTATTTCTGTCTCTTTCTCTCACTTTTCTCCTCTGTCTCTCTCTCTCCCTCTCTCCCTCTTTCTCTCTCTCTCCCTCTCTTTCTCTCTCTCTTTCCCTCTCTCTCTCTCTCTCTCTCTCCCTCTCTCTCTCTCTCTCTTTCTCTGTTTCTCTATTTCTGTCTCTTTCTCTCACTTTTCTCCTCTGTCTCTCCGTTTGTCTCTTTCTCTTTTGCTCTCTCTATCACTCTGTTCATCTCTCTCTATCTTTCTCTCTCTCATGCTCTTTCTCTGCCTCTGTCTGTTTCTCTCAGTTCAGTTCAATTCAGAATGCTTTATTGGCATGACAAATTCATTCTCGTATTTCCTCAGCTTGCACAAAAACAGAAAAAGACATGCAACATCAACAGAAGATAGCTTCTGCTCTCTCTCTCACTCACTTTTCTCCCCTTTCTGTCAGTCTCTTTCTCTCAGTGTCTCTCTCTCTCCCTCTTTCTCTCTGCCTCGTTTCTCTGTTCGTTTCTCTCAGTTCATTTGAATTCATTGCTTTATTGGCATGACAAATTTGTTGGTATTGCCTAAGCTTGTGCAAAAACAGAAAAAGGCATACAAGATCAACAAAAGAGCAAAAGATGGTTTCTTCTCTCTCTCTCTCTCTCTCTCTCTCTCTCTCTCTGTGTGTGTCTGTCCATCTCTGCAGTGTTGCCACAGAGCAACCGTTAATCGATGGCTGAAACTCTAATGTATGAACAAACTTCCGGATCAGAAAAGCCCCAGTTTAAAAGATACAAGTTAAAAAAAGCACTCATTGTCACTCTCCTTCCTGGTGGTTAGGTATTGACAGAGGTTTGAGGAGTTACAGCCGGAGGGGGGTCGGGTCAGTGATCGATGGAGTGGGCCCGTCCCTGGCAGGGGCGACCACCTGGACCTCCCGTATTTGCGTGCAGGAGATTGATCATTGCAGGTGATTCAGTTGCAGGGGCCGGTGGCTGTAAATTGTTGTTGGGGGAGCTGATAAACATCTGCTTTAAATTCCCAGCACTCTGCAAAATGTGTAGCTCCCCCGGGGGTTAAGTGTTATCCCTGCTGTGCATTGATTTAACACCACGGTGTGGAACTAACAGTGTCCCACCGGGGTTAGTGCCAGCGCGCCCCCTTGTCTGTTTAACACAACCAATCAGAGGGCAGCGAATTGATTTCACAAGCTTCCTGGCCTTGGTGTGTACGTTGGGAAGAGCAAGCTGTCGCTTTCTGTGCCGGCGCCCCGTCACAGCTCAGTCTGGGTAACTTCAGCTGCTCTGTCTGAACGCAGAATCATGACGCCTGGGAAACAAATACAACAAGAAGCTTTTTAAAAATCAGGGAGGCAAATGCGTACACAGCAAGGGTTAGGGGGTTCAAGCTATGTGGGTTCGGTTTCGGCGTGCAAATGGTGGGGTGAGGACTGGTTAGGATGGGGGCAAGAGAAGCACTTGAGCATGTCCCCCATGATTCAGGTGAGATTGCTCAAATTACTCATTTGTTTAGCACACCGCTTCCTACTGGCCAGCTTAGATGGCTGTCCCCTCCTTACATATTATCCATTTATACTGCTCTACATTTACTGCAATTGTAGGTGAGGCAACCTGCCCGTTACAACAGCGGTATTTCACCTGGGATTCAAAAAGAAAACATTTGGGGATTTAAACTTAAAATGTCTTGCGCAGTATAACATATAACAGCTTCCTAACCCCTCCACGGTATTGTTAAGGTGCAGGGCCCATGACCCAGAGGTTGCTGGCTATTCCCAGGTGGGGAACTGCTGCTGCAGACGTGAAACCTGGGAGACCTTGATGTAGACAGGTTCCCACCCTCCCTCTCTACCGAAACCCACATCTGTCCTGAGCTGGTGGGAGAGCTGAATGAAATCAGATCTGCTGTAGTGATTGTGCACACCACACAGCTCGGCTGATGGGTTGTGATGTGGATGATTTAAGGAGCGAGTGGGTGGGGGGTTTTACCTAGGGCACCTCCAGGAGAGGACTCCCACGCGCCCCCTGCTGCTTCTTCCACAGTTTTCCTCTGAGAGGAACACCTGTCGCCCCACTGCCCGCTGAAGGACAGCTTTCCCTGTCCATGCACCTGCTCGTTATTTATGGAGGATGCGGTTTGACCCCCTCGATCGGCAGCCCAGGCCCCCCGGGGGGGAAGGGAGTGGGGAAGGTGTGTGTGTGTGGGGGGGGGTGTTGTTTGCTGCTCTGTCTGACGGGGTGTGGGTGTGTGTGTGGGGTGGGGGGGTGTGTGGGGGAGTGTGGGTGTGTGTGTGTATGGGGGGGGTGTGTGGGTGTGTGTGTGTGTGTGTGGGAGGGGGTGTGGGTGTGTGGGTGTGTGTGTGGGGGGGGTGTTTGCTGCTCTGTCTGACGGGGTGTGAGTGTGTGTGTGTGGGGGGGGGGGTGTGTGGGGGGGGGGGTGTGTGGGTGTGTGTGTGTATGTGTGTGTGTGTGTGTGTGGGGGGGGTGGGTGTGTGGGTGTGTGTGGGTGTGTGTGTGGGGGGGGGGGGGGTGTTTGCTGCTCTGTCTGACGGGGTGTGTGTGTGTGGGGGGGTGTGTGTGTGTGGGTGTGTGTGTGTGGGTGTGGGTGTGTGGGGGGGTGTGGGTGTGTGAGTGAGACCGCTGGAGGGTATTCTCCACCCACTCTCTGAAAGGAGGCCTGAGTAAAACCGTCCGCGGAGTTAGCGGCTCACAGATTGCGGTGACATGTCCTGTCCGATCCCCTTTGTCACTGCGATCAGTCATCAGCAAGGACGTCCAGTGGCGCTCAGCCACGGCCTTCAGTAACGGCTGCTCCTACAGCGTCAGCAGAGGGCCGCACGCAAGAGAAGGCCTAAAAACTGCCTCTGTGTCTGACTCCGATGAATGGTGCTATGCGCCAGAGAAAGTATTTTTTAGCTCAAAAATACATTTTAAATATGTGATTTATTGCCATTTGGTGTATTGCAGTATATTCCTGATTTTCATTAAAGTATTTTAATTTGCAACATTTTCTTGGGCTGAACAACAAGTTTCTCAATATATTGCAATCCATTTCATTTCAGTATGGGCTGCTGGTGCAGACAGTGGTCCGGACAGGCATTAGTAGTGTAGACAGGTCTAGATGTCAGCTCAGGTCAAAGGTCATGCTCTGCGCTGTCCTGTGAGAGAGTGATGCGGTGCATCTTCACCGTTCCCACAGGTTGTGTCATCAGGGGACATTTAGGGAGACGTCCAAGGGCAAAGCAAAAAAAAAAAAAAAAACCCGTCTGAGTGCTTATGGATCTGGCCATCTTTTTCATTAATATCCATAGTGGAAAATCCGTCTGCCTCTGAGCAACCTGACACTCCAATCACGGCTGTAAATAGTGAATTAATCGATGCCGCGTTATTTAATGATGAGTGAAATTGGTAGCATGTGCTGCCCCTGCCTGCTTTAACTCTGCGGCCAAAACTGATTTCACTGAAGAGGGTTAGCGAGAATCGACTTTCAGGGAATCATATTAACCACACCAAAATAATTTAAAAAAATGTCATTTCTCAATCAGGCCGTGTGCTTGTGTGTGTGCGCACGAATGTGCACTTGTGTGTATGTGCATGTGTTCGTGTGTATTTATGTGTGTGTATAATATACCGTATATATATATATATATATATATATATATATATATATATATATATATATATATATATATATATATATATACACGTATATATGTATGTGGTGTGTATATATGTATGTGTGTCTGTGTTTGTGTGAATTTATGTGTGTGTAGAGTATACGTGTGTATAGTATGTATGTATGCAGTGTGTACGTGTGTGTTTGTGTGTATCTGTGTATGTAGTGTCTGTGCTTGTGCTCCTGCTGTGTGTCCTCACACATTGAATGGGGGCTCATCTTTGCAGTCACATTTGCGCTCAGAGTGTGTGTCCCTGGGTATTACACGGCTGAGTCCATCAGGCCAGGTGATGAGCTGAGATCAGCGGCGCAGAAACCTTCAAACGTGGGCACTCTGTAAGAGACGGGGCGCGGCGGTTTGTCATGTCATTAATGGCTGGTAATCACGCACGATCTGCTTTACATTGGTAGTCTTTGCACCGCTTCACAGTGGAACGAAGGCAATCATTTTCAATTTGGATCAAGAACATTGTCTCGCTCTTTGTGTGATGAACACACCACTGACTGGGTTTTTCAATGGCTGATTTTTTTTCGCTCTTTCTGTTCTCTCCTTTTGTAGCAAAAGACAGCTGCCTTCTATCGCCCAGTGAGCATTAAGCTGGACAATTTGTCATTCATACAGAAAAAACCCTTTATATATCTTTCTATATGATCTTGGTGGGTATTAAAAGTAGTTCGTGTGGATCACTGTAATTTTTTTCTGACAGGATGGATCATAAAAAAGGTAACAGCTACGGATGAACAATGAGCAGGAGACTGCTGAATTTTCTGGGCACGGTCCCAGCATGTCTCCAGTGATCCAGATAAGATGTCAAATTATTTATTTGTTCAGCACACAGCCTCCTGCTGGTCTGCTTAAATGGCCTGCCTTTCCATTTCCTCTCTGCGTGTTATCCATTTATACAGCTGGACATTTAGTGCAGCAGTTGTAGGTGAGGTGAATGTGTTCTGTGCAGCAGTGGTGTCCCACCTGGGACTCAAACATAAAACCTACCCGGGGTCTAAATTTAAAATCTATTGTCTGGCACAAGAGCAGTTTCCTACTCACTTCTCCATCCTGTTAATAATATGATCAGCAAGATTCCACAGTGGTAAGGAGCAGAGATTGTAACCTGGTTCAATACTTAGGTGGGACGCTGCTGTTGTACCCCTGGGCAAAGCACTGAGGCACTTCAGTAAATATCCAGGCAGCGTAAGGACTGAATGTGAAAGAGGACATTGACACCACGGTCATCTCTTCGGTTCTGTGGTTGCAGGGTCCGCAGGCTAGAGGACACCTGGTTACAGGTGGTTATTAAACATTCAAACTGAATCTCGGTTTAAAGTTTGATGTGGTTTTCTTTCTGCTGCAGAACCCTGATAAAACGGTGAATTGAGTTTGTTGCTGGCACTGTGTCTGTGTGATGTAAGAGACTGTCTCTGTTCTTTGCAGCTGACACACCTGCAGCTGCTGACTGTTGTTTACACAGCACTGAGCGTGTGGGGATCTCATTGAACATCACATGCTCTTTTAAAACTCACCTCCTCACTGGAGTCAGACAGAATCGCCTCGGTAAATATGCAGCTGTATCAATGGATAATGTAAAAAAAATTGTAACCTATGTAAGTCACTCTGGATAAGAGCGTCTGATAAATGACAATAATGTAATGTAACTCATAAAGCCACCCACCTGGCCTGTCTGATTACATTCCATTACGTGTTCAAATCGGTACCCTCTGCAGAAAGTACATTAGCCTGTTAACTGTCTGCTAAACCAGCCTGTAGACTGGAAATCAATCTGTCTGTTTCTGTGGTACTCCTGGTGTCATTTTTGTGGTGTCCTTCATTCTGCTGATTGCTTGTACAGTGTTGGTAAAGGAAAGAGGCAATTCTGGCATTTAAAGTCAGAAGGTGACAGGATTGACGGGACTTATTTTTAAACCCCTGCTCTGCTCCTAGCTTTATGGACTGCCATTAGGGTTCTGCTTGTAAAGTTCAAGGAGGTCAAGCAGTCCCAGGTGACACTGCATAAATGTGTTTGTTATAATATACTATTATTGTAGTCAATAACTTATGAATGGTTCACATGCCAAACAGACACAGATCTCTGTGAATCAGACATTCTCCCCACAGGCTGTATTTCAGTGCTGTACATATTTGCTTAGCTTTTATCCAGAGCTACTTGCACAGAAAATATTTTCACGGGTGGAAACGTTCACTCAGCTGCATGTTTACTGGGGTAATGTGCATTATGTACCTTTCTCAAGGGTGCAACGGCACAGTCCCAACCTGTGGGTTAGGAGTCCAGTTCCTTAACCACTACACCAGTAGCAGCAGTGTGGTGTAGTGGTTAAGGAGCATGGCTCATAACCAAAAGGCTGCTGACTCGATACCTCACTGTGGCACTGCTGTTGTACCCTCGGGACAGGTACTTAACCCACAATTACCTCAGTAAATATCCAGCTATATAAAGGTACAAAACTGTAAAACCTATGTAAGTCACTCTGGAAGAGAGTGTCTGCTAAATGACAGTAACGTAATGTATTGTGCTAACCAAACAGTGAGCTACTTTCAGCGACTGAGAGGTATTCTAAGTTGGCGTCTGCTAAATGGCAGTAAATGTAAATGTAAAAACTACAGCCCACTGCTGTGCATGACATTTTGTCAGGCACCACTCGGCAGTTAGTGAGGGAGAGGCGTCTGCAGCGGAGGAGGGGGGAGGAATTCGGAACGCTCAGCAGCACTCCGGCGTCTCCCCTGTGAGGAAGGTTAAAAGCTTACCTGAGCTTCAGACCTGTTTGTTGACGCTTTACCCGATTAACAAGCGCAGCGGTTAAATTTGCAGCCCGGGTAACTGTTTTTCTTAATTGTGCCTAATGTAATACCACTTATTGTTGCGGCATTCGTAAGCCGCGCACAGACCTTTTTAAGCATTTCAGAGAGGTCTGGGATGTACTTATTTAATGCATCCCGAGCTTTCTTTTCCAATTAAAAATCTTTAATGCAACCCAATCTCTCTGTTCTAATTAAAGCTGTGACGTGATGTACACAGAGGTACCATTACCGCATTAAAACCAATCTAGCACAAAGGGAGTCAGCCGCTGAAGGGGCAATCCTTATTTGAACTGACATGCTTGTTAACAAAACTATACATTGAAAAAGTTCCAAACAATGGGCAGTATGAAGACCAGCTTTCACCTCTCTTTGCAGCATTCATAGCTGACAAATTCCCGCTGATTCTCACCTATGTTTTAAAGGCATCCCCTGTGAATACTTCCCTCCTTTCCTTTTTTTTTTCCCCCAAACAGGGTGACGTTAAAAAAGGGAGTGGCATTCCTGGGTGCGAGACCCAGCGCCCCCTTCCTCTGGATGGTCAGTCAGGACGAGAGGAGAGAGGGGCACAGGGTCATCACCCTCCAGTGCAGCCGGAGCGAACCAGCCTACGGACAGAGGTCAGTGACCACAGACAAACTCCCTCCTTTCACTTCCTCCTCTTGGACAGGTGAACACACGCCAGGGGCTGTGGAATTAGGTGTATTGCTGTTATGCCTTGGCAAGAGCTCCTGAAAATCAAAGCTCAGACTCTTCTGCAGTTCAGTTTTTTTTTCAAACTGTTCCAGTAGTTCCATGTTCCATGCCGCTCTAATACAGTAATTATGGATAAAGTGCTTATTATGGTGAAAGCCCCTGTAAAAAGTGTCCTGGCGCTTTCACTGATTTAGCTGCAGTTTTCTCCTGTTGTTGTTGTTCATCTGTAATGGTGTTAATCGTGCTTTTATTCATACATGTTGAAATAAATGTTCTTCTTAAGAGCAGAACGTGGTCTTTCAGGCACTGGGATCCAGCTGTCTGGAAATGGAAGTCAGAATATTTTTATAAAAAAGGCCAAAAATGGAGGCGTGGAATGTGCAGTTGACTTGATTTGGATACGCGTATATGGTTGTCAGCTTCATGCCAGCTATATCTATTATTATTATTATTTCAAATGTATTTTTATTGCGTTTTCTGTTTTTCACTTATACTCTGTTCCACAGCCCACATAAAATCGGCTCACTTTTGCACTACATGGATTCTGCAGTTTCACTATCAGAAAAAAAAAACAAAAACAAAAACATTACATTCTGTCATAATAAGTGAAAAGTTATAATGTAAACTCACCCCATTTTTGGCATACATTATATTCAGTTGGCACTTACATCAGTTTTTATGCTGCAGCTAATTAAGCATGTTCTATTTAACAGCAATCGAGCACTGCAATGCTTTGTTAATTAAGATGTGTAATTACTTCAAGATTTGCGGTTATGCGTAGGGTTGGGGTAGGAGTTTGATTTAAAGGAGCGGAGATGTGGTTGGAATTATAGTCAGGATGTAGGGAAGGTCAAATTACTTTGATAGCATGTAATAACACTCTATTGCACATTTGTTACTGTGCTGTTACACTGTTATAAAGCAAACCTAATATCAGGCGTTAGCTGTATTTGTGCAGGCTGTGTCTTTTTTTCTGCACAGATTTAATCTGCTTGTGTCTGTTTCGTTCAGTTTTCCTGGGATGTAGTTTTTGCATTTCTCTTCAATCATGTGTGAAATGAGGCGATCTGTTCCTCTATAAGGGACGGACGTGACTCAGCCAAGTCCCATAGGCTGAATTCAGAATCGGGTGTCCTCACTCACCCTGCCTCCTGCCCCCTGGCCAAAAAAAAAAAAAAACAAGAATAGACAACTTGAATAATTTCCAAAGAAAATGCACATGGTTATCCGCCTTAAAATGAGTTTGCATAAGAAAAATGTTTGCTATTACTTTGAAAGGATAAAACACAAATGTTCAATGTAGATGTCTAAGATTATAAATCTTAAATAGAACGTGCAAAAGTCAAATATTCACAGTTACTCCAAGAAAAAATCACCCACCTATTTTTCTCCTATTTCTTTGCTATAAAATTATTTTTTATGAAATATAATTTTTTTAAATTTGTTTGGAATGAAATAAAGTTTACAAGAAGGAAGCACAGTGTCATTCAGCTACCCAGTTTTCAGAAGCAAGCAGAAATCACTACTGTGCAGTGACGTAAATGAAAATTATTACTTATGACATTGATGTAATGTGCTGTACGTGTGTGTACAGTAACTGTTGGAAATCAAGTGTTTTTCTTTATCTGAGTGTGGGAATAGTATACTCGGAGAGACAACATATTCTGTTTCATCTCAGTCTTTAGAGTTCTATTGAGTGAGTCCCTTTCTAATCCTGAAGCCATCAAAGTCAGTTAATAGACTGCTATCAAGCAGAGCTTAAGATGATACATGATGTCTTTTATTTATATTGTCAGAGCTCCTTCAAAGGGATTACAGTTCATCATTTTATCTGTTGAGCTGTCCCTGCGCTCAGCTCTGTCTCTCCCCTCTTCTCGTCTCCTCCCGGTTATTTTTTTATACCATCTTTTCTTCTCTGCTCATGGAGGGGGTGAGATGATCCAGAGACTGACAGGGCCACCTGTATTAATGTCCTCTCCTGTTATCTGTTATTGGCACCCCAGAGGAGCTTCGATGACCTGGGTCAATGCCTGTGCTGTGTGGTGACCACCCTGGTTCCATGCTCTACTGTGGGAAAGGGGTGTAATGAGCCAGCCTGGTTCCAGCTCTACTGTGGGAAAGGGGTGTAATGAGCCAGCCTGGTTCCAGCTCTACAGGGGGAAAGGGGTGTAATGAGCCAGCCTGGTTTCAGCTCTGCAGTGGGAAAGGGGTATAATGAGCCAGCCTGGTTCCAGCTCTGCAGTGGGAAAGGGGTGTAATGAGCCAGCCTGGTTCCAGCTCTACAGGGGGAAAGGGGTGTAATGAGCCAGCCTGGTTTCAGCTCTGCAGTGGGAAAGGGGTGTAATGAGCCAGCCTGGTTCCAGCTCTACAGTGGGAAAGGGATGTAATGAGCCAGCCTGGTTCCAGCTCTACAGTGGGAAAGGGGTGTAATGAGCCAGCCTGGTTCCAGCTCTTCAGTGGGAAAGGGGTATAATGAGCCAGCCTGGTTCCAGCTCTACAGTGGGAAAGGGGTATAATGAGCCAGCCTGGTTCCAGCTCTACAGTGGGAAAGGGATGTAATGAGCCAGCCTGGTTCCAGCTCTACAGTGGGAAAGGGGTGTAATGAGCCAGCCTGGTTCCAGCTCTGCAGTGTAAAAAGGATACAGTGGGCCAGTGTTGTTCCAGCCCTACAGCAGAGAAGGAGATTCGGTTTCCGTCCTTCGATGACAGGCCTGATTTAATCTGATTCAATTAACACGCCTGTTGCAAAAGACTTGCCTTTTTACTCGCTCATTTCAGCACCACTCTATTGTAATTCTGACCTTACGAATTCTAGTGACCTGATAAATCACACTACACCCCCCCAACCCCCCAATCCCTCAACCCGCGCTCTGCACAAGGTGAAATATATCTGCTGTAATAGATGGGATTTGTCTTCATATCCGCAGAGGGCACGGCAACGCCACTGACAACCCTTAAAAGCCGATCCGTGCACCAGCCCCGCCACTCGCCTCTTCTGCTAAAGGGAAAAGCGTCCATTTATCACCCGCTGACAGGAGACGCTTTCAAACGCAGGGCGGTTTTTCTGCAGGCTTGGCGTAGACATCGTGGCCAATCGCAGGCGAGGACCCCCCGGCGCTGAACCCTGCATTCCTCCGGCGGTGAGCGGCTCAGGGGGATGGTATCGATCAGATCAAAGAGCGCTCAGTGAGATTAGCGCCGGGCTGGCGAGGGAGGGGGGAAACAGACGCTTTTAAAATCGTGCTTCCCCCAGCCTCCCCCACGCCCTCCCGCTGTTAGTGACCTGCGAGGAGCCGGTCCCACCCACATGCGTTCTGTTACAAGAGGGCCGCTGGGTCCCAGGGGTTAATGAAGACTCTGTCCTAGCCAATGGCTGTTTCCTCTGCAGGTCCGCATTATTAATCCCTCATCCTTCAGTGGAGCTACCATCCCTCTCTCCAGCTTTTCTTTCAGGAACACAGCTCTCTCCCTCACTCTCTCTCTTCCTCTCCTTCTATCTCCCTGTTTCTCACTCTCTCTCCCTCACTCTTTCTTCCTCTCCACACCTCACTCTCTTCCTCTCCATTTCTCACTCTTTCTCTCCCCCACGCTGTCTGCTTCTCACTCTCACTCTGTCTCTCTCTCACCCCTCTCTTCCTCTCCATCCCTACACTCTCTTTCCCAGACTTTCTCTCTTTCTCTCACTCCCCTTATCAGGCTCTCTCTCCCTTTCTCCATCCCTCTATTTCTCTCTCTCTCTCTCTCTCTCTCTCGCTGTCTTTCTGTGACTCTATGCCTCTCCATTTCTCTCTGCATCTCCCTCACTCAAATTCAAATTCAGATTTTCTTTACTGGCACAAAATACATTTTTATATTATTTTCTACTGTTATTGCCAAATCCTATTACATAACAAAACAATCAAGAAGAAACAAACAAAAAATAAATAAGAGATAGAAAATGAATTAACATATATAAAGGTTACATACTATACTTCTAAACTTTACACTCATAATTCTATAATCTATGAGAACAGAACATATGTTTGTCTAATTTGATTTTGTTTTGCATTTTTGTTACTTAGGTGGTTATTCTGTTCCTCAGGCTATAGCAGACTGAAATGTACTGTAAATGGGACTGTTGGTACTTCCCCTAACAGGACACAAAGTTTTTTTACTGTAAGAAAACCGAAATTATTGCAAATTAGATTTTTTATATGCACTCCTTATTTTTGACTCTTTTTCACAATGTAGGAGGAAGCACACCTCTGTCTATTCTGCCTCACTGTCACCACATCTATAATCTTCTGCTGGTTACCATGAGTTTCTGTGCCTGCCTTTTTCAGTTGCTAGGATAGGTCACTGAGCCTGTACTTGCTCATGATCTCTCTGCTTTGTACCTCTCTGTCTGCTTCTTTCTATTTCTCCCTCTCTCTCTCTGTGTCTTTCCCCCCCCCCCCCCCCCCACAACTCTCTCTCTTTGCCTTTCAAATTCAATTCTGTTTCAATAACAACATTGCCAAAGCAATCATTCTTACAATCAGGTATATAACAAGTATGAACAGATCAGTGAAAAAAATCAAACAAAAAAGCACCTGTTGTACTGTGACCACACAGGCCTTCTTTTTTTGGGAGATGTTTTGTATGTGCCTTTTTGAATGGCTAGACTGTGGTCACGAAGACTTGGTAAGGATCTGTCTCCGCTTTACGGCAGTGATGAGATATTCAGCCGATTTGTAGTTTCTTTTATGGCCTGATAGGCACTTAAGATGACTTTGCATTCTGGTCTGGTTATTCTGCTGTTGCAGGTTTGAAATTTTAGCTTGTATTACAGTTTGGTTCATTGTAATCCGAGATGGTAAAGTGTCTGCAAAGATGTTAAATAAAGGTCTGCAGAATTCTACATGCAGGGTTTCTGTTGGATGCTGGTCCCATCTTGTGTAGTTGTGCTGGCATGTGAACCCTGTGCTATACTTCCATATAAAGCAATGGGCAGAAGGGTCCAGACCAGATTCTAATGGCTATATTGATTTGCTGGAATTGTTTTCCTATTGCAAAAGAAAGGTCTGCAGGCTTTTTCTTTAAGTGTAGTCACTGCCAGATCAAAGGTTCCTGAATCACTGACTTTCAGTCCCAGGTAATCATAAGACAATGTGTGCTGTAGTGCAGGGTTTCCTGGGATGAAGATGTTTCTGCCTCTCTCTCTCTGCCCCCCCCCCCCCCCCCCCATCTCTCTGTCTCTCTCTCTGTTTGCCTCTCTTTCTGTCTCTCTCTTTCTCCTTCCTTCTCTCTTCTTTCTGCCTCTCTCTCTTTCTCTCACTTTCTCTCTCTCTCTCTCTCTCTCACACACATGCGTGAGTAATAGCCCTTTTTATGAATCTGTTTCTTTCTCCATCAGCAGTTTTTGACCATGGCACAAAGGCGCTATGGTGTCGGCCTGACGCAGTCCAGGACAATGAAAGAGGCCATTATGTGCATTTTATCGTGTGAGCGAGTGAAGAGCTTTTATAAGCCCTTTTTGAAAAGTTTTTAGGTGATTATGTCCAGGCTAAATCATTCCGATCCAGCCAGCCTCCAGCCAGCTAGCCTCCCCACCATGGCTAATAAATTCATTCTAGCTGGTACTTTCTGTGGGTTTCAGTCTTTTTATTAGGCTCTGCTTCATGTACAGTGATGGCAGCGAATGACGTTGCAAGTGCAGATACAGATCCAAGTGTGATACAAGTGCTAATACAAATACAATTACAATCTTGCGTCCAGGACTGCCGTTTCTCTCCTGTGATCACTACTTCCCTGTCAGTCCCCCTGCACCCAGGTCAGGGATTGAGGAAGTCCTTTGTTTTGAGGCATATGTCTCACTAGCTGCTCAAAGTCATGGGCACAATTTGCTGAGAGGGGTGTGGCGTTAATGCGGGGGTGTGTGAGAAAGGAGGGGGTGGGGTCTTTACCCCTGATTCACCAGGGTTTTCCGAAGGTCAAAGCACAGAGGTCAAAGCTCTGCGCATCCCTTGGAGATTTAGGCTGTATTACGTTAAGAGTTGGGTGGGGCCACTTCCAGAATTTCATTAATGATAACATTCCCCAATAATGAATCTGGGGTCTATTTCTGTAGAGTGGGTATAGACGGCCTGGTACTTTATGATTGTGTAATGCAGTAAGGCAGTGCAGGGAGACTCATTTCATACGCCACTCACACAAATTAAATAAGGGCTGATCAATGCCTCAAATCCACCCGCCTATCGCTCATGTCAGCGAGCCTCCATTCCATCAAAGTGGGACCGGGCGGCTGTGTGTTGCCCCGCTCAGATTATCGAATGAGCAATGTTGGCATAATTAGAAGGGAACTTCAAAAAGAATAGCTCACATCCCAGCTCCGCTTTAAAGAACCAAACGGAGACCTAGAAACGTGTGACACTGTTTCTGCGCTGTCTGCTAACTGCTAAATTACACCAATCACGTGGTTTACGCACACGCACACACACACACACACACGGACACGCACACACACACACACACACACACGCACACACACATGGACACACACACGCACAGACACACACACACACACACACACGCAACCGCACACGCACACACACATGGACACGCACACACACAGGCACACACACACACAAACTCACACACACGCACACGCACATGGACACGCACACACACAGGCACGCACACACACACACAGCGCACAGCATATGGCTACTATAGCACAGAACAATCACAGTTCACTTTAAAGCAGTCTTGCTGGGGTGGAACAAATAAATAAAATGACTCTGTTCTATTTATATTCAGATAGCAGGAGACCTCTCTTATCCTGGAATATATTCCTCGATATCTGCTCACAGGGGCGGTTATTAATACACCGAGTAGCAGGACTCATAACGGGAGCAGAGACCCTGAGAGCATTCAGCATGAGGCTTGTCACAGTGCCAGATACGCTGTAGATCACTGGCAAAATGATGAACTCAGATATACTGAATGGCCTGTTCTCATCACTGAGCGCTTACATGTCATTTATATGCGCTGCTTCCTTTCTGCCTTTGCAATTCTGTTTTCTTTCTTTTTTTTTATTAAATGAGAGTCATTCAAGTGGACCTGTAGTGATCTCACTGGCTTTCAGTCCGACCGGCCAGGTGCCTCTGTTGGTCGTGGCGAACACAGAGGCACTGGTTAATTAGGGATTTGCATTGCAGATGGGCCCTGCGCTGTGATTGCATTTTACGCATTCCCCATTTGCACAGATGGGCATCTTTACTCAGGCAATTTAGGGTTGAGTGCCTCGCTCAGGGGTGCAGCAGCACCTCCCCACCTGGATTCAACCCTGCACCCCTCCGCTGCCATTCCCAGATCTTTAACCACTTACTTCCACTGTAACCCCCCCCCCCCCCTCCCCAGGTTGCCACCGCATGGCACTGATGCTAACTCAGAGCTCAAGGGCCAGCTGTGGACGAGTGTAATTACACACATTGCAGCTGTGAGCCAATCAGCTCTGTCTCTCTCCTCAAGGGGCATCCAGTGTCGGGTAGCCAGAGTTCATGTTATTTATGAAGCTTATTACCACTATAAGGGGGTGAGGAGGTCAGGGCGTGTGCGCAGCTCTGAGATGCAGGCCGCAGTTGGACAGTGGTTTGCTTTTGATTTGGGCCTTATTACCACTATAAGGGGATGGGAAGGGCAGTGGGAGTGCAGATCCCTGAGATGCAGCTGCAGCTGGACAGCAGAGTGCTTTTGATTTCGGCCTAAGGCAGCACACTGGCTCCTGCTTCTTTGAATGCATGGGTTGGAGTCTGCGCTCTGATGCACAAGGCTGGAGGTAAAACCAAACTCTTCATGAAGGATATCCCATGATCCTCTGCTCGGTGTGTAACGGGTTTCACCCCACATGAATCTGGGTATTATTGGACTGTGCAAGCTCTAGGTCTGGCTCTTGCAGAGCATCACAAAAGGTTCAGCAAAAGGAAGGACGGCTGTTTTCAGGTGCGTTTTGAGATGTTGGATTGAGACGCTGTGATTCAGTATTTGAAGTGCCCTCCTGTCCCAGAATTCCGCACAAACAGCCTGTTTTTTTTTTTTTTTTTTTTTTTACGAGGGTCGAAATGTTTGTCACCAGGCCGGTGTGCTCTGCTGGTCTGGGCGAGAGCGCTCTCGACTCAAACCATTTGCTGTGATGTGCATTATCTCCAAATTGCCAAACTCTCTCAGAGGTGCGAACTGTCAGGAGCAGGAGATGGGCAAAGTGGCTCCTGGCAGCCTGATGCCCACCCCAGTCTGAGCCAATGCGAACGAAGCAAAGTGCTCACCAATACAGTGCTGCAATACATGCTCTAAATGGACAGATTAGGTGGATAATTACATAAGGCCTTTTGACCATGTCATTTGCTGGTTCAGCAAAGCATGGGGCAGTAGTGTGGTCTAGTGTTAAGGTACAGGGCTCGTAACCGAAAGGTTGCTGATTCAATTTGCTGCTGGGGCACTGCAGTTGTATCCTTGGGTAAGGTGCTTAACCCACAATTGCCTCAGCTGTATAAATGGATAAAATTGTAACATAGTGTATATAAGTTGCTCTGAATAAGAGTGTCCGCTGAATGACAATAATGTAATACAGTGTGTCTCCTTTAAGGTTGTTCTAAGTTAAACTGGTTTACAGACGATGGAACCTGTTGTCTCAGGAGGGCTCATTTACAGTCTGCAGGAGTTTCTGTACAAAGGAAGCCATTTGGTCCATGCGTTGGCATAACAGTCACCACTGCTGTTGTGTTAGGAGAGTAATTAGGTTCATCAGCCTCTTTGTTTTGAACTGTGGATGATAATGTGGCTGCATCATGCTGGGTCCAGTGAAGTATAGAAGCACTGGGTACTTCTTGGTATTTGTCCTTCCTTGAGGTAGTTTGTGTACTTTTACATTGTGATTATTATTTACACCAATTTTCAACAAGCCACTTTTGATTGGAAGCTGTTTCAATAGAAATACCTCACAAATAGGAATTCCTGCATCTACTATTGTTTGCTTAGCTAGCCAATGATTCATTTTGACAGTTATCATTCATCTTAATCATCCTTTCTACATGTGCCACGCTCCAATGCATGTGAAGTAGGCAGCAGCAGCAATTACCAACACACTTCTTTATTCACATAAATCCGTTACAAATCATTTTAGCGAACTAACATCGACAGAATAAATGCTGGACATATTTTTCAGTGACCTGAAATGGTTCATTATGATGTCATTTTTCCTGGAATACTTGGCAGCTACATTGTTCTGCCGGTAATCCTGTTTTAAAGTTCCCGTTTGAGACTCTCGTGCAGAGAGTACCAGACAGCTGTAGAATAAATAATTATGTACGATTCGCTTGCTATTGTCATGTCACAGTAGACTGTTGGTGAGTAATCTCCATCACAATGACTCCTGTGTCACATGATAGGGTTGGCTCTGACTACATGCCATGATGCCACCTAGCCTTTTAGCATCTTGTGTGTTCCGGCTCCTCATACTATCCACCTCTACTCTGCAGTCACTACTTTACAGGGGGCAGCAGCGGGTGCATAACGCCATGTGCGCACCAGTTGGGATACTGTGTCGTGTGAGGCTAATCTCTCCAGGATTTAAGATGTGACTTGACACGAGTGTAGTGTATTATCTTATTAATACGACCGTTATCATGTGGGAGGAAATGTTATCTCTCTCGTGCCACTGTTAATACACAAAGGAAAGACAGATGAGAAATCAAAAGAAAATGACTCTCCAGCACGATAAGCTGAAAGGATTTTATTACAGCTGTTGAGGTCGTAATACAGGCATTGTTGGGCTTTGATATAATTGCCAAATGAAACAAAGTCATAAAAAAACAAATACACTCAGTGTGGTGTGCGTTAGCCTGCTGGGGGGTTTACTGCTAATGAATTTCGTAAGATGATTTAATACCAGCGTCCCCCTCCTGGCATCATCCAATAAGCAAATTGCAGTCTTTTATGACATTATTTCAGGTGAAAAGGATTCTGTTGTCGTTGGTGTTGTTCCAGAACCCGGATGATTAGTTCTAGTCTCACAGGTTTCAGGTTTTGATTCGGGGCTGTTGGACACCTGGATCACCAGGTGAGGGTCCTTCTGTCCAGGTAATGACTGCAATTAAATAAACCTGACAGTGAAAAACACAAATATATTCCTTTGTTTACTTTTTGGTCCAATTTTGTATGGTGTCCATAATACCTGTACATTTAATGTGTTCATATATGTAGTTACATAGTGCTTAAAACACTTAAACCTGTTTGTGTTTTTTTGTAATTTGATATTCATAACAGCTACAATGTACAGAATATGTTTTCTGATATAGATATATGTCTGGAGGAAATCACAAACATTCATGTATTAATTTATTTCTGGGGTTGCAGTGACTTGGTGAAAAAACACACATAGTGAAATTGTTCTGCAGAATTCCTCAAGGCCATGTTTTCTCCAGTTTCTGTATTAGCTCATTTTGAATTGCTTGTTGTGAGTAAGACGTTCTTTTTTTTCTAAAACACAAGAGATATTTTCCCTGATGAATCACCTCATATTGACCGTTTTGTTCCTAACCTGAAAAATAATTTAAAAAAAAACACATGCAGTGAAGCTGGAGAGAAAATTACCTGTGAAGCAGAATATATTACTCTCCATGGTAGCAGTGGTGTGCAATATTACCTTATTAGGAGAGGAGTCAATCAGTTTGTATTTAATTGCACACACAGTTTTCTGGGTGTTTTTGCACACTTAAAATTGAGCTATGAATATAATCTTGCCGTACAGTATGGCTATACTGAGGCGTATAATTCTGGTTTATGACATCTAGCTAGAGCTTACTTAAAGTGAATTCATGAATATAAAAAAGATGTTCAAAAGGGAAAAAAATGAAAATCTTACCATCCGTTTAACTGGCCGTACATTCTTACATACATACATTCTTATAATTAGGGAAGGACTGGGTGAAAAACTGTGGGCCTCAGCATGGCACGGGAGCACTGTTTCACAGTAAAGACTGGCACTGTGGCTGGCTGATTGAGCCAAGGTGTTTTCAGATGGTCTTACTTTGGGAGAAAGCAGGGGGAGATGAGAGAGAGGTGTGATGGGTTGGGAAGCCAAGTGTAGGAAGTGTGAAGTGCCAAGTCTGTCTGAAACCAGCCTACAGAGAGACTAGGTACAGGCAAAGATGTACAGTGAACCAGATGGTCAGCTCGGTGTGTATGACAACAATCCTACCTTGTTGAAGCACTGAATGTTCTGATTAAAACAGGGCATCTATAGCTGGCATAGCAAAAGCAGACATACGAGTTTAGTTTATTACTTGTTGTGTATTTAGTTACGTGATTAAGTTGGTTATCAATAAGTTACCCTATCTGAGAACCAACTGGGGGTTTTCTCTCTGTTTGGAGAAGTCAGTAACCAGTTCTACTATGCTCAGAGACCTGAACATTATGCCAGGTTGATTTTGGCCATTGTTATGTCCCTATTACTTTAAGTAAATCAGTTTACTTTACCCATGCTCTCCATCTGTCATTGTTAATGTAAGGATCTAATGCTACTGACCACAAACACACAAAATACCAAGAGTTACAACAACTCTTTGTTTCACAGACATCAATCCATTGCTGGTGAAACTCTTTTTGTTACAAACCAAAGGGTTTTTTGTCCCTCTGCTTACTTGCTTTGTGATTCAATAATGTAGAAGAGATAGACTGCACAATTCTATCACACTGGAGTCTTACTGAAAATCCTTGCTGTGCCAGGTCAGGTACTTACTGGCAGCTGTCACACTCTCTCATGTTCCCAATGGGTATAGAAATAAGGCAAATGAAATTTCAGGGAGTGCTGGTTCATGCTTTTCATATCTGATAATTCAATATGACCACAGTGAAGAAGCGGTTCCAGGACTCTCTGTATTTTTGTATGTGCAAATCACATTAATATCTGTCTTCTGTTAACCAGGGACGATAAAACAAGCGCCTGCAATTTGATTAAAAATAGTTTTTTTTTTAAATTACTGCACAGATTTCATGAGCCAGTGCCTCCAATTACAGATCGATGCCTCATTTCTGTGGAGGACCGCTGGGTGATTGCATGATACTTCACCAATTAGGAAATGCTCCCAATTTCAGCCTGCTCTGCAATCGATGTTAAATAACCAATTGCTTCCTATTATTTCATGGGCTGTATTCGAAACCGCATACTATACTACCAGAGTATACTGATTTTGACCAAATGTAGTATGTAGTATACAGTATGCGAACGAAATGAAATTTCCAGTACGCCAAAGATACCCGGATGACGGACTGATTTGGAAAAATATTGCCAGTATGTATCAGACCATTCTACCTTGCCTACTATATCCCATAAAGAAGTGCGGCTGTAGACGTCACAGGTGATTGAAAGTAAAAAGCTGAAAAACATGGTGGACAACAAGACGGCTGTAACGTTGGAGGACCACACTGCGCATCTATTTATTAATTCAGTATATAAGCATTTATATATTTATATGAGCATATATTTATTTGTATATATTTATAATATGTTCATAATTTATGTATTCACTTATAATTGATTGACTTGATTATGATCCTTTGTAATTCTATTACATGTAAGTGACTGAAATCTAAAACTGAATGACGTGTAATTAAACTATCAATTGTTTCTCACGGAAAATCTTTTTATTCATAAAAAAAAAAAAAAATTCATAATTATTTGTGAATTTTCATATACATTTTTACCTTACCTACTTACTTATCTGACGACATATAGCCTAACAGGTGTAACACCATAAAATGTGAAGCTTGCAAGCTAACATTGTATTCATACTCAAATATCACTGCAGATTTTTTTTTTTTTTTTGAGACAGCTCTTCTCCTCCTCTATGCCACATTATGTGCCCGTACCACCAAAAGGTAAGACATTGAAAAGAAAAAAACTGAAAATATTTCAACTATACTTTTAGAGTATAATACTTTTAACTCGTGAGAATGCTAGTGGCGTCTAACTGGAAAATGCCACAAGGAATCTAGACGTTTCTAAACTGGCAATGATTTCACGCTACGATG
The DNA here is from genome assembly GCF_013368585.1 of Megalops cyprinoides. Classification (NCBI taxonomy): domain Eukaryota; kingdom Metazoa; phylum Chordata; class Actinopteri; order Elopiformes; family Megalopidae; genus Megalops; species Megalops cyprinoides. The sequence continues at coordinate 38,811,610 of NC_050587.1, read as the reverse complement.
TAATATTACGATGTAATGATTAATGGTCGCATAGTGGGTACTACACTGCAAAATAGCACGCAGTACTCAGTATATACTTGTGTAGTATGCAGTACACAGTATGCAGTAGGCGGTTTCGAATACAGCCATGGGCGCCATCCGAATACTCATTATGCACTAACGTCGGTTAAGAACCTACCACCCGACCGTTACTGTAGTACGATCTATGGGTATGCGAGCGAGTAGTAGGGACACAATTTGGACGTACTCCGCCGCCATCTTACCCGTCCTTTGACCCGGATGTTTACATGTTTTAAAAATCAGTCTGCTTTACTTAGCTGTCAACCTGAGGTAAAACGAAAAGCTAACGTTACGTAACAAGCCAATTGATTTGTTTGCTTAACCAAGTTGACTACACCGCCATCTTCCTTCTCTTTTTCCCGAGGAATTCTTCCTTCTTCAGTTATTCGCGCTCCAGCTGACTTACGGGATAGCGTAGGTTAGTACGCTTCCTCACTTCAAAATTTCAACGGATGTAGTAGCTCATCCGGGTACCGTTCGACTGTTATTAAATGCGTGCTGGGTATTCGGACACCCTGTGGATTGCGACGTACTGCTTTTTGCGTATGGCAGTATGAGTATTTGGATGCAGCCATAGTCTTTTCGGTGTTTGTGAGGGGCGTGCATTTGCTCGTTAACAGACTGCGCTGGGAGCACAAATTAAAACGTTAATTAAATGACTTTTTTGGCTCCATCTCATGAGGCCAGCGAACAGCGGCTGTGCTGGGCTCGACGGTGAGCGCTCTCCTGTATGCCAGCGTTTCGCCGCTCGTTAGCGGGGGACCCCTCCGCGGCGCAGGCGCAGCTTTAATGCCGCGGCTCCGTCCGTCAGAGAGAGCGCGCTCCCGAGCGCACGCCGCTGTCCCGAGCGCACGCCGCTGCGCGCTGTTACGCGCCCGTATCGGCGGGACGCGGAATCGTGAATCCTGAGCAGGTGAGCGCTTCGCGTCTGTCGGCAGCCTTCAGTGATCCCGCCAGCAGATTCCTCATCTTTATGTATGTATCTATCCTGTATTTTATCAGGAAAAGCCCCATTGAGATAAAGAGTCCCTTTACTGGGGGGCCCCTTGCCGAGAGGCAGTATCAGACGAATAAAATGCATGTTAGATTCAGACAGTGCGCACATTAAAATATCATATAACAGCATCTAGTACATCTAAAAAGATCTACAAATCTCATCCAGAGGATTCTAAACTGCGGTGGGTTACAGCGGGAGCACAGGATGGGGTCTTTGAAGCATAGATGCTGACTGTTCTCTGTTTAATTTTAGCATACGTCTCTCTCGGGCACTCTCGCTCTGATAGAGAGGAGTCTTCTCTTGTAGCAGCCTGGTTTTTGGAGGGGGAGTACTCTCTCCCCAGTGTACAGCACTGTGCTCAATGTGTGGGAAGCCCTTCGCCTGTATGATGGACCAGTTGGTGTTAGTAGGCTGATTTGTTCGGTTCTGGTGGTATTTGGTCCGAACGTTTTCAGAATTGGCAGTGTGCGGTCCGATCATGTTCAATGTTGGCAATCTGTGGTCTGAACACATTCAGAGTTGGCGGAACATGTTCAACGTTGGCGGTATGTGGTCCAAACGTTTTTGTTGCTTGGCAGTATGCAGTCTTAATGTGTTCCCCCAGCTAGGAGATAAATGAATGGGTATTGACTGCAGAGCCCATCCGTTCTGAGCTCTGTGTAATTGCAGAGCTTTTTAAGGCTTAAACTGAGCTTGGTTTAGAGTGTAAAAAGTAGTTAACCACCTCACAATTCCCCCGAATTCAGTTCTTACCAACGTCTACAGTTAAGCTTGCAGCAGCCTAAAATTGATGGTATAATATCGGATCAATTTTAGGCTGAGAACTGAGGGTTTTTTTTGGGGGGGGGTCTGAGGGGTTGGAGGAGACATTAAATTCATTACATTCATTCCCAGCGTGAACGAGGACCTGGGTCATTTTGGTATTTATGGGGAATGATGGACACTCCTGTACTGAGGAAAGTCATTTTAGCATTGATGGCAAATGATGGAAAATCACTGATGGACGCTGGCAGTGGGGGCTTAAATGGTGTCATTATTTTAATAAATAAATAAACACCGTTGCGGTGTCACAGCTCCTCTGCTGAGCATTGACAGGCCTTCAGAGTGACGGTGCAGAGTCAGGCGCTCTGGAGGCGGTTGCTAAATTGGCGGCATTGTGCGGGTTTTGTTCGCGATTGTATGGCGGTGCATTCTCGGGAGATTAGGAGGAGCATATTCCTCTTTCTGCTCCCCTCGTATCGAGCAGCGTGTCTCTCAGGAGAGATGTGGTCCATTCTGCCACCCCTGGCTGCTCCTTTGTGTTTGACGTTGAAGGCAGTTACCTCTGAATAGGGAGGCCCCTGCACGGTCCCCCACAGCAAATTATAACAGCTTGTTTTGTGTTGCGCACTTACAGTGGTCTTCTGAGTTCATCGAAAAAGCTGCGTCAGTTTTAAGTTTGTGTGTCTTAAGTTAACTAGTAAACCAAATGTGTGTGTGTGTGTGTGTCTGTGTGTGTACATGTGTGTTTTTTGTGTTGACTGTACAGAGCAGAACCACCATCAGTTGTAGATTCCCATTGCCCTGCTAAACTGCAGAAAGGGACTCCTCTCTGGATAAATAGCCCATCCTTCAGTGCTCAGAACAGGGTTACATTTCAGTTCAATCCTCTGCCCAGACACATTCACGCTGTGGAGGTCATTTTAGCACATCCTGGCCACTCTTTATGTATGCGGTTCCTGTACTGCCGATAAAGACCAAATTAGTGCCTATTCTTCTTTAGCTTTGTCGTTTGCCTCCATTTCTTAATCTAATTTTGCAGACCACATTCTCTAACATTTTGACTTTTTATTTGCATTTTAACTGGACTGATTGCTGTATTCACAGTCCCATGATCCTCCAGGCCAGGGCCTTGTCCTCTAAAACGGGGACGACCCACCAGAGTCCGCAGGACTGTTGGACCTCCTGTCTTTCAACTGGCAACTCCAGGTTGGGTGGCATTCCGTCCCACTAATGGATCCAGCTAAACACTTATGGAATGAGTCAGACTGAAAGCTGTTGGATGATAAGTTTGGGTGGTCGGGGTGGTGGGTGGCGGGAGAGGCAACCACCTTAGTCTCCTCAGTCTTTCTACTCCCCTGGGGGGGGGGGGGGGTGTATTGGAAATTGTGAGGGAAGCCATTCTCTTTGTGTTGATATTTCACACTAGAAGCAGAGAGGAAAATTCTACTCCAGGAGCACTGGAGTTCTGTTGGCTTTGCCGTTACCTTTCGGCCAGCGACAGACCTACGCCTGGCGGCTGAGACGACTTCCTGTGCAAATACGAAGCAGAAGGGTTTCTGTGGCTCCTCAGAACCAGAGCTGCCCATTCCTGTTTCATTCCTGACCGTTTTTAAGTCCATCGGTTTGGTTATAATTCTGCTGCCTCCAACAAACTTCACAGTGCTTTTCACCTCTCTCATTCATCGCTGTATTTACGGTCTGAGTTGTCAGAGTGTGTATCTTTCTGCTTTTTTTTTCTTCCCCCATTGTGACTTCAGATCAATATATAATTTCTGTAGGAGTCCTTACCTCTTCACATGTGAAATAACAGCATCTCCTCAATGAAAAAATTATATATTTGCCACCGGCCGGTGAGCAGCACTTGCCATTCATCCCTGCAGATGGTAATAGCGCTGAAGTGCCCCTTTGGGTATAGAGGTGAGATGCAAGCCCCGTGAGATTGGGGTGAGAGTGGGGGAGAGGGGCTGACTGGATTTCTGTTAATTGACAAAAATCTACAAAGGGCCTCCACTCACAGCCTGGTTTTGTTCTCTGTGTTTAAAATGTGTGTTAGTGTTTTCTCCACATAAGCTGGGGGGAATACAGTTTAAAAACTCACACATACACATGCACTTACATTTATACAGTCACAGTCTCTCTCTCTCTCTCTCACACACACACACACACACAGAGTGATACCATTTGTTATAGGCACATTAGTGACAGTGTAGCAGCTGCTGCTCGTAGCGCGGCAGGCAGAGTTTTTATTGGCATTTTTACTTAATAAACCATGTTGTGTTCTGCCCTGTCACTTCTTTTAAATGTTTATTTCCTCTTTTTCATCGTTCCTGGTCTGAAGCAGCTCTGCATTCTGCTGCTCCTCCTGCCACAGGCCCGTGCCAGCTCCAGTGTGTGTGTGTGTGTGTGTGTGTGTGTGTGTGTGTGTGTGTGTGCGTGTGTGTGTGTGTGCGTGTGCGTGCGTGTGCGTGCACGTGTGTGTGCGTGCGTGCGCGTGCGTGCGTGTGTGTGCGTGCGTGTGTGTGCGTGTGTGTGTATGCATGCGTGCGCGTGTGTATGTGTGTGTGTGGTGTGTGTATGCATGCGTGCGCGTGTGTATGTGTGTGTGTGTGTGTGTGTATGCATGCATGCGCGTGTGTATGTGTGTGTGTGGTGTGTGTATGCATGCGTGCGCGTGTGTATGTGTGTGTGCGTGTGTATGTGTGTGTGGGCGTGTGTGTGCGTGCGTGCGCGTGCGCGTGTGTGTGCGTGCGTGTGTATGTGTGTGTGGTGTGTGTATGCATGCGTGCGCGTGTGTATGTGTGTGTGTGTGTGTGTATGCATGCATGCGCATGTGTGTGTGTGGTGTGTGTATGCATGCGTGCGCGCGTGTGTGTGTGTGCGCGTGTGTATGTGTGTGTGTTCGTGGGCGTGTGTGTGCGTGCGTGTGCGTGCGCGTGTGTGTGCGTGCGTGTGTGTGTGTGTGTGTATGCATGCGTGTGTATGTGTGTGTGTGCGCGCATGTGTATGTGTTCATGCATGTGTGAGTGTGTATGTGTGTGCGTGCGTGTGTGTGTGTTCATGCATGTGTGTGCACGTATGTGTGTGTGCGTGTGTGTGTGTGTATGTACGTGCGTGCAATTGTGTATGTGTGTGTGTGTGTTTAGGCCCATGTGCACTCCCTGATTGCATTTCATGCTCTGTGTCTCAGTGCTGCGTCTCTCTCTCTCTCTCTCTCCCTGAAGAGCGGTCTCTCTCTCTCCCTGAAGAGCGGTCTCTCTCTCCCTGAAGAGCGGTCTCTCTCTCTCCCCCTGAAAAGCGGTCTCTCTCTCTGCCTCCCAGCGCACGCTGAGCCCGGAGCCGCAGCAACGCACTGCACGGAGGAGGTCCCTTTTGGCCTGTAATACGCGATTCCTCACACACTGGGAGAAATATAAACTCGGCCTCGCCGGCTATTACCTCCTCCCCCGCCTCACCATTTATTCCCCCTCTTGCGGGGGATCTCTCTCCATCTGACTAAAGGGGCTTTGTAGTGAAATTGAATCCATCCCCTTTGATGTATCATTGTTGTCACAGCTAACTAAAACTGCAGATGTACGTAAAAAAACGGAGGCCCTGCTGAAGTATCCCATCTTTCCTTCATCATTTTTTTTTTTTTTACAAAGGCACAAAAGGTGAAAGGAAATGCAAGGCGGTTCAGCCTGATCTCCCGGGAGGGGTCTATGCTAGTCTGCCTGGACTCAGTTTATAATATTTCCTTCTCTGTAATTTCCTTTCTTACCTGGCATACTTTAGTGGTTGTCCCTGTCGCTGCCTTTCTCCTCCTGCTGTGTTGTGCCATTGTGTGTGTGTAGCCTCGGGCCTCTGGGCCTACAGCAAACAGACATGCTTCCAGGGTGGAAGTTCATCTCTGCTGCAGAGTCAAGCTTCAGCTGCCGTTCGTGGGACAAGGGGAATTTTGATTTCCTCGTGTTTCACCTAATTATTATTATTATTATCTTTCTGTGTGTCCTCTGAAGAACACATCCTACATATGATGCCTTACTGAGCGTAACTGTGCATCAGGACATCTCTCTGCTCACACACTGCCACAGCTTGATCACATCTCATTATATTTAATTGCTTATAATGTGTGCTGTAAGCATAAGATCATATATAAGCATAATTATAATTATGTAATTCATTGATGTTTTCTTCCAGTGTTTTTTCCATGTTTTTTTCCAGTTGATCTTTTTCCCGCCCAGCTGAATTTTTCTATGTGTCACACACTGTGACAAACATTTGTTCAGAGTGAAATTTGATTGGTTGATTGGCTGGTTGATTGATGGCGTTATTGATTGGGTTGATTGATCAAGCACAGGTCAAAAGTTAGACCACAAGTGTGGGTGTCGGTCAGGGGTTATGAGGTGCTGAGGGTCAGTTCTGTTGATGCGTGGTCTCAGCGGATGTATCCGGGGTCTACAGTACGCCTGCTGACCGTTTGCGCACGAGCCGAACGGCCTTGGACAGTTCGCCGCGGAAGTGTAAGTCAGCCAGCGAGGCCAGGGATCCGCGACGGAGCTCCGTCACTCTGGATTAATAATGCCGGCTCCACGCAGGATTACTTATCCCCAGAAATGATGTCCAGTGACGTGCAACACGCCCGGTGCCTAATAAGGGCTTTCAGTGGCCAGTCCCGTGAGGCGTGAAAGAGGCAACAGCAGCCAGATAATGCTGGTGCAGACAGGATAGTGAGGAGCAGGGAAGACTGCTCTGAAGGGTGCATTTTCCGGATAATGCAGATTTATTATCTTGATATTATTAGCGTGATATTCCCAGCATGTCATCTTTGAAATTATACTAGAGATGGGGGGGTGGGGGTGGGGGTGGGGGGCAGCATGAAGCCAAAGATTGGTGGTGCTATAATGCACCATCAGTGACTCAGCGTGACTCAGCGAGACCGGCATCACGCATCAGTCCGCGAGGACTCGCATTCCCAGCATTGGCTGTTGTCATATCCAATCACATCTCTTCGTTAATTTCAAGCCTCTGTGTGACAAGGGGTGAGAAAAAACATTTTTATTCCTTCAACCTAGTGAATATGTGTCTGCATGGACATTCACCAAGCAGGTGTGTGTGTGGTAACCGCTGGGAGCAACCAGGTGCCTGGTTTGCTGTTTCTCAGAGGAGCGCTGTAGATTATGTTACATTATGATACTGGCATTTAGCAGATGCTCTTATCCAGAGTGAATTACATCATTTACAATTTTACAACGTTATCCATTCATACAGCTGTAGATTTTACTGAGGCAATTCTGGGTTAAGTATCTTGCCAAGGGTACAGCAGCAGTGCCCCAGTGGGGAATCAAACCAGCAATCTTTCAGTGATAAGTCCTGCTCCTTAACCACTATGCTACAGTGCCAATGTGTGTGATGCTGTATCCGCTGTGCCTCTGTGTGAGCCCTTACCCTGTCACCCTCTGCCTGTGCGGGGGGGGGGGGTTAAATGGATACGCCTGCCTTTTAAGACATGTGGCTGGAAGTAGGGCTGATGCACTTACAACCCCCCCACTGTGCGGCTGGAGCCCCAAGCAATGGCATGGGGGGGGGGGGGGTATGGGGGTTGGGGGCGCCCCGCCGCATCTCAGTGTTAGATTATATGGAGGTGTCAGGGTGAAGCATGGGGGTCTCCTGACAGGACAGCCTGGGGGATTTAAATTATGCTTCTCCCTCATGGAGCACTGCCAAGAAGAGAGAAAAGAAAGCACCTGTGAAATTGTTTGGTGTGTGTGTGTGTGTGTGTGTGTGTGTATATGTTCTCCTATCCATTTTTCTCTGTGACATTTAAATCTTACTTATTCCGGCTTTTCTGAATGTTCCCCCGCGGGGGGAAATGACAGACAGTCTCAGTCGCTGTGCCCTGCGCAGCTGCGACTGGCGCCCAGATTGTTCCAGGTGAACTTTGCTATGTTTTAGCAGGGTAATCCAGGCCCTGTAATCAAAGCACCGGGGTCAGCTTTGCTCTGCTACTCCCCCGGGATGGGAGGGGTGGGAAAAAATTTCACAGGTAAAATTTGTCACAGGTATGACATCCCTGTCATAAGTACAGTATCTGACGGGCAGGTGGACCACAGGTTCTGCTCGTTCATGCTTTCTCACCTTCTGTTTTTTTCTTGCACATTTGCAGGTTCTTCAGAGGACTGTCACAACACAGCCCCATTAAGCTCTGAGAATAATTATTTGTTAGATCTGCCAAGACAAATCAAGGGATCAACCCTAACATCAGGGGATTTCTCTTACATACAGCAACAGACACAAGCTTTGTTGTGTGGAGGCGTTAAAACCATTAATTATTCATTCAAAGTGTAGGTTGTTTAAAGCCAGGGTTCAGGCAATAAATTACCACTCAGATGTCTTTAATTAATGTACTAAAATTACTTGCACATTTATGCAGTATAATTTAATTATTAGAATGACTACAGATGACTACTGTGAAGCTGAAAAGTCCTTTATGATCTCAAGATGAGAGGCGTTAGTTATTTTATGAGATGAGAAATATTTATTGTTTTCCATCGCTACCTGATTTTCGGCTCTGGTGATAGAATGTGTTTTTTTGTTTTTTTGCAGTCACTGTGATTGTGGTTGTCATTGTGGCTCTTAGACTGATGGTTGCCAATTATTCGGCTAAAATAAAGTCAGCCGTTGATTTGCTTCCTCTTCCCCTGCTGTGTACCACAGTCTCCTGTTTGGCAAACCCGTTTTCACGCGGCAGCGTGCAGGGCCTGTTTTGCGCTGGTGCTTTCGCTCCGTGTCGGTAAAGCTCAGGGTTACCGCTGGCATGGGAACAGTGTTTTCAGAGTGCGATGTGTGTGAACGAGGGCTGCGTGCCTCGTACGGACGCAGCCGGCCCTGCGTGCTGCAGCTTACTGCTTACCGTTTACCGTTTACTGTGGCCTGTCACTCCCTGCCTTGCTATTCATTTCCTGCCTCTCAGTTTCGCAAACTCAGTAGCGGGAACTCTACTTCTGGGGGTGTGTTTCCCAAGGCTTAATTACAGGGCGACACGGCCACCGTTTGTCGGGAGAAATTTCTCAATGAAATCTTGGCAGTGGCTGTCGGGTAGAATGGAGACGTGCGAGTGGTTTCGGGACAGAAGCGCGTCTCGGCTTGGTGCTGTCAGAGTCGGACAGCTGTCCTCAGCCTTTTCCACGCTGAGGCAGCAGACTCCCCTGTTTCTGTCAGTCTTCAGTGGCGGGAGCCTGGACTGTGGTATCGGCGTAATGAGGCCGCGTTGAGACACACTCGCGTACAGCGTGGAAAGCTGGCCCCTTTTTACACGTGTGCACTGGTGAGGAAAGGACCTTGTTGTACGTTATTCCCAGTAAAGCAAAATGGGAAGGTCTTTTCCCTGCCAGGAAGCACAAAATCCACACCTCATCCTTTCTGCCGAGTCCCTCTCTGTCTTCAAGAAAAATCTGAAGACACAGCTCTTCCGCTCTCACCTGAGCACCTGAAACACTACCCCCTAAAGGAACTTCTCATGTCTCAAACTGTCTCCTACTAGACTATAAAATAAAAGCATTTTAAAAAATGTAATCTAATGGTTTAATGCACTTGTTAGCTTTACCTGCTAGTTTGTTCCTTGCCTGGCCAACCATTGAAACCTGATCATGCAGTGCTTCCAATGTTGTTGACCCCGTTTTTTGCTTGTGTTGTACTGCACCTCACTTGTAAGTCGCTTTGGATAAAAGCGTCTGCCAAATGAATACATGTAAATGCAAATGCAAAATCCCATGCACCAGCTGCCCAGCCTCACAGAGGCTGCCCTCTAGTGGACACACCCAGGCGGTGCGACTGAGTGTGGGGCATATGGGGCGATCCAAAAACATGTGTGTGTTGACAGGAGGCAGCTGGGAGATCTGGGATTATCTCGCCTCCTTGCATACTGTTAAGTGTCATCTGCGAAATGACAGCCTTACTGTTGTACACGAGCAAGCCTTCAGACAGTAAAAGCAGTAATTACTTTGTCTTGCTGGCAGGTGTGTGTATACAAAGAACCCCGATGTTTGTTTATGACAGCATCGACATATAGTATCCCAGAATTCCCCCGCAGTTGACAGGCTAAACCTATTCTCTCCGCTCTTGGTGTGAAGTCTCGTTATTTTTCGCATTGCCGCGGGATCGTTTTCGAGAGCTACCCCCGGGCCTGTCAAAACGTTGAGCCTCACTCAGCGTTAGTTACCTGAGCAGACACTTTCTGCCGCTGACTGACGTAATGACATTAAATTGCTCCGTGGCTTAAGGAGCACCATTAACTTGCACTCTTTTTCCTGTGGTCGATTTTCAGATTACGGATATTTTTATAAAGATGGCATAAGTGCATAAGTGCCTTGCATATTGTAGGTAAACCTTACCTGAACAGAGATGTGCCAGATGGAAGGAAGGGGACAGAGAGAGAGAGATGGAGGGAGGGAGGGTAAAAAAGGAAGATTGAGGGGGGAGAGAGAGAGAGAGATGGAGGGAGGGAGGGTAAAAAAGGAAGATTGAGGGGGGAGAGAGAGAGAGAGAGAGATTTGGCCAGAGGTGCTGTTGCATTAGTTTTAATGGATGGACATGCATAGTCAGTCATCTATGAAAGAATACAGACAAGATGCTCAACAATTTCACAAAATGGCTTTTTAATGTATTTCCTCGGTACCATGTGTGATGGGAATACTAAAGAGGGGAGTGCTGGCAGAGGCTGTGAGCGGGTTACCTACATTCCATGCTTCCTGCTTTTTATATTAATATATTTATTCATTTATTTCACAAACCATTTTGTCTATAAGCATTCTTAGTTTCAGCAGAAATAATGGAGTGGGTAATTACTGCATCTGTGTACAAACAACTGTTTTTAAAAGCACATTGATCGGGCATTAAGCCTTAAACCCCTAAATCCAACACAAACCAGTCTCATTCCCCTGTTCTCTCTCTCTCTGCTCTTCTTTCTGTTTCTGTCTTTCCTCTTCCTAGTTTTCACAATGAATGCCTCTTTTTATGAAAATGTAAAGACAGCAGAATTTCTGCCCATTTAGATATTCTTAGATACTGTGACTCTCCCCTTTGGTATTCAGGTCCCTCTTCACTGCAAGACATGTGCTTTAAATTTCTGCTAAACCCCCCCCCCCATTGAAGTGATCTTTAATTTCGCAAATATAGCAAGAGCAAAGAAAACAAAACTGACACTGTCAGATACTATAGAGCATCAGTGAATTCCGTGGAGCTCAGTCTGGACATGGATATGTGTGGCCAGACAACAATAATTGAAAAATTTCTTCATTTTCTGTTGTTTCTACGTACAGTGACCTGCGTGCTGCATAGGTTCTCCATTATAGACTGCTATTGAAGGAACGCTTCGTTAACTTTGCTCATTCAAGGTTTTGAAGTGAGCTATGTCATAAAATTCCAGTCCTCTCTTTTTTTTAATATGTATCAAGGATTTTCAAAAAAGGAAATGATGGAATTGCAGAATGTAAGTTAGGTTGACTAGACATGACTAGACTAGAAATCTGCAGATAAATGCATTTTGTGTTATTCTTAGGATTTCTCCTTTGCATCATAAACAGAAATCAGTGTAGGTTGTTGCCGCGCTTAATAAATAAACATTATGGATTTGTGTTAAAGTAATTTCTGTGTAGGTCATCCAAATGCAGACCACTTCTGTTGTTGCACCAGATGTGTTCTGACAGTGCCTTGTGCTTTGACTTGAGTTGTATCAGGATAAAAGCTCACAGCAGAACTCAAGTGCAGTAAAAGAAATGGTGAAGTTTTATCAGGACAAGACAGATCTGCATCTAATCTCCTGAGGCAAACTCCCTGTCCCCACAGAGACACTTGCCAAAAACAACACTGATCTCAAGCTGGCACTTGAGACTGGCCTGTCTTACTTCCTGGGCATGGTGAATCTCTCAGCATGTGATGGTTGTTACTTAACATAACATATTGTAATGTAACGTGACATGACGCAATGTAACGTAACGTAATCTAACAGAAGGTAATGTAACATAACAAGGCTCTCTCATTGGACTAGTGAAATCTGCGAAGACCTAAGATACTGGAATACCTGCAGTCACAGAATATTGATTTGTCTGCAAAAAATAGTAATAAACAGGGAAATCAGTAGAATGTTGAGTTGTATCAGTGACAGTTAGGGACGGTGCGATTCCAGGAAGGCACAGACAGGGCTCAGAGTCTGAGCTGTGCTGGACCCCGTCTCCTTCCTCTTTTGTGCCTTTCTCCTTCTTCCCGGCCGGCATGCACTGTGCCAGCTGTCTGCTCGGTATATATGAGGCCTGATACTGTACCGTACCACCTGCGGCGTGCCCTTTTCAGGGACACATGAAAATGCCAGCGCTTTCCTACAAGCAGCGTGCTCGTCAAGAACTCACGTCCTTACTGACAGCAGCCCTCTCCTTCGCCCTCTCCCTCTCTCCTTCCCCCTCCGTCACTGCCTCCCTCTCATGCTTTTACTCTCTCCCTCTCTCTCTCTCCTTCTGTACCACTACTCTCTCTCTCCCTCTGTCTTCAAATGTCTCTCTATCTATCTCTCTTTTCCTCTCCCCCCCTCTCTGTTGTCTTCCTTTTTCTCCTTCTTCACCTGTCCCTTTCTCCCTCTCCTCCTCTCTCTCTTGCCTCCTCTTTCTCCTTCTTCACCTGTCCCTCTCTCCCTCTCCTCCTCTCTCTCTCGCCTCCTCTTTCTCCTTTATCCGTTCTTCTCTAACACTTCTTCTCTCCATGTCTCTCTCTTCTTCTTTCTCTCTCTACTCTTTTTGCTCTGTCTCTCTCTCTCTTTCCCTGTCTCTCTCTCTCTCTCCCTCCCCCCTCCCCCCTCCTTTCTGTACCCCAGGACAGAGGCTGGTTTCCAGAAGATTCTGCAGGTGGATCTGGAGTTGGATGACTTCCTGGACCCGGCCAGCAGCGGGGTTGTGACCTGGCAGGTGGAGTACCCGGGCACAGGGGCGGTAACCATGGAGGCGGAGACCAAAATACGGCTGGCGCCAGGCGACCTGGGGGGCATCGTGCCGCTGGCCATGGTAAGCAGCCCTTTTGCACGCCCAGAGAAACAACTGACCAGCCAATAGGCAACTGCGTATCTGAGCCCTCTCAGTAGTGCATGGTGAGGTATGCACACACCTATTACTTTTTTCACACTACATGTCCCACAATGCACCAGGAGGGGGAATGCTGTTGGAGGATAGGTACACCCTCCTGATGCTATCTTAGTGCCCCATAGCTGCAGTCAAGCAAGTTCCCCGGCCGCCCTACCCACCTCTGCCTCCAGCGGGGCAACCTCCGTTTGCTCTGTCAGTGTGGGCTCCCGATTACTGCTGGAAGACAATATAGGTGAGCCATAGAAGTCTTGTGCTTTTGATTTCAGAGAAGTGCATATTCTCACTATTTCCTCTATGCTCATTGTGTGTTCCCGAGTGTGTGTGTGTGTGTGTGTGTGTGCTGGTTTGTGTGTGTGTGTGTGTGTGTGTGCGTATGTGTGTGAGTGTGTGTGTTCCTGTGTGTGTGTGTGTGTGTGTGTGTGTGTGTGTGAGTGTGTGTGAGTGTGTGTGAGTGTGTGTGTCCCTGTGTGTGTGTGTGTGTGTGTGTGTGTGTGTGTGAGTGTGTGTGTGTGTTCCTGTGTGTGTGTGTGTGTGTGAGTGTGTGTGTGTGTGCTGGTTTGTGTGTGTGTGTATGTGTGTGTGTGAGTGTGTGAGTGTGTGTGTGTGTGAGTGTGTGAGTGTGTGTGTGAGTGTGTGCGTGAGTGTGTGCATGTGTGTGTGAGTGTGTGTGTGTGTGTGTGTGTGTGTTCCTGTGTGTGTGTTCCTGTGTGTGTGTGTGTGTGTGTGTGTGTGTGTGTGTGAGTGTGTGTGTGCTGGTTTGTGTGTGTGTGTGTTTGTGTGTGTGTGTGTGTGTGTGTGTGTGTGTGTGTGTGTGTGTGTGTGTGTGTGTGTGTGTGTGAGTGTGTGTGTGCTGGTTTGTGTGTGTGTGTGTTTGTGTGTGTGTGTGTGTGTGAGTGTGTGTGTGCTGGTTTGTGTGTTTGTGTGTGTGTGTGTGTGTGTGTGTGTGTGTGTGTGAGTGTGTGTGTGTGTGTGTGTGTGTGTGAGAGTGAGTGTGTGTTTGTGTATGTGTGCATATATGTGTGATTATTTCCGCGTGGGTGTGCAGCCGTATGTTAACTCTCTGCGCTGCAGTGGTCCTACTGTAAGATTAATTCTGAAGCCACCCAGGCAAATGGAAGTGGCATGTGTGCTCCTCCTGCCTCCACCCGCCGTGCTGATGGAGAAACATCAGAGGAAGGTTCGAGGGAGAGTGCGTGCTTCCGCCTCACCGCCCCACCGTCTCACCCTCTCACCGCCTCCGCGATGGCAGGAAAGCACTTCCATTTCTCACTCATTTTCCCTGTCCCTCCATTCCGGCTCGAGCCGTGACACACGGCCACGCTGTTTCCCGTGTCTCATTCATAAAACAGGACTAAATCTGAACACGCGCCTCCATCGATCTCTTCACTAATGCTGAATACGCCTGATGCGTTTTTTTTTTTTTTACAATAATGCAATAATGACCTTCCCGTTGCTACAAATATTTAATGACTGACATCACTGCGAAGAGCTCTGTGTGTTTTCTTCTCCCTGCGTGAAACAAACAAAGGCTATTTTTGAAAAGTAAAGTGGAAAACCAGCGCTGAACGTGTATGAAGATTGACGTCAGCTCAGAGGGCAGCGAGAGGGAATGGCAGAGAAGGCTTAGCTGCAGCCGCTGCTGCCTGCGCTGAGGTCTCCGGTGTGGAAACCAGTAAATAAAAGTTCTTTACACATTGACTTACAGTTAATCATTCGGCAGATGCTTGTATCCGGAGCGACTCAGGAAGTACGAGTGCGAAATGACTGATAAAGTCACAGCAAACACAGCGTGTACGGAACATGGCCGACCACACCCGAATGTGCATCAGTCCCTCACACGGTGCTGTTGTGTTGTGATAGCTAGCGCTACTGCAAACGCTAACATGCTGTGGTAAATCCAACGCTGCAACATATAAATAAAATGCATAAATTCACATGTACAATGGAATATATTGTACAGAATTATGGAAGCTGCACACAAGAGGGGAAGATGAGTTATGATTGGGTAGGTGAGATACAGCCTGAACAGGCGGGTCATGTCCAGTCCATATCCGTAAAATAAGTTGGACCCTCACCATTCACACTAGGGGCTTCACTCCAGTCCTGTGCCGGTGCTGTACCTTTCACATGGCATTGCTCTGAAACGCCATTGGCCAGATCTTGAACAGGATGTGACATAATTTTCTGTGTACATAGAGTGTGTGTATAAACCCGATTTATTCCTGATGTCAAAGCAGGAAGAGACCAGAAGCAATGAGTGAACTAATGTCACTGATTGTAACTGGAATGTTATTGGTTAAAACCCACAAGATGCCCCTGATGTATGCAAAGTACTTACATTGCTACATAAATAATAATAGCAATAATAAAGTATTCATCTGTGTAACAAATACATGGAAAATGGCCTTTAGTAAAGGCATTTGCTGAGCGAATAAGCAGTTGTAATCACAAGCTGGGATCTCCCAAAACAACAGTGTGGCTATCTGTCAAGAATAAGCTTTCACCTTCTAATTATTTGTAATTAGGTTAATACAGTAGGCCATACTGTCTGCTGCCATAGCGGAGTAGGTAATTGAGTCTTGACCCGGAATAATCCTTTTTAAATGGAAGTGGGAATCCATAAGAAACTCTAACGATTTAATGTAATAAGGATAATGATTATTAATATAATAGAGTTTATGCAAAGTCTGACCACTTCAATGGTTCATTGCCCTCAACAGCGGCGTGGACCTCTCTTTCCGTCTGCATGAGAAGTTCATTTATTTCCTCCCCTCTGTGATTGGAGGGCACGAATCAGCAGGATGGTGTTTATGAAAGCACTGCTCGCAGGCAAATGTATGACACAACCACTGCTACGGCATGGCTGGAGAGATGAGAGGGAGAAAGGGAGGGAAAAGAGGAGAGAGAAAGAAAAAGAAAGGAATGAAGAAAAGACTACAAGGCAAGGCAGTTTGGCAGTGAATGTAGAGTGTTTTCTATATCCCATGACACATACGTAACTCTAGAAAACTCTACAAAGCCTCTTGTATTGCAATAATTAAACAACCAAACAGTAAAATTGAGAACATCACAGTGCTGTAGGGAGCTAATGACACAGGGCTAAAAACACAGAGACACAGGCTCCAATACACAAGATGCACTTTATGAAGGTGGTGGAGAGGCAGGGAGATACTAATCCTCAGGATAGAGACCAGTGATGTCAGCAGTGATGTCACTGACAGAATTCCCATTCCTGACTCTCACGCTCCTGTCCTCATTACATCCTGTCACTGTCCTCCGCTAGAGTGGGGCATCATGGGAAATGGCCTAGAGCGACCCCCGTTCCAACGAATTAAGCCACAAATGTGGCGTGCTACATTACTGCTCATCACCAGCTTTCTGCTGGCCTGAAAACTTAATCTCTAATACTTCCTAACTTCATCATTATGCTGAGGCCCCTGAAACTTTGTCTCTAATACTTCATCATTATTCTGAGGCCCCTGAAACTTTGTCTCTAATACTTCATCATTATTCTGAGGCCCCTGAAACTTTGTCTCTAATACTTCATCATTATGCTGAGGCCCCTGAAACTTTGTCTCTAATACTTCATCATTATTCTGATGGTCTTCCCCTCAGTGCCGCCTCTCTCATTGGCTCAGTCCCGATGCTCTGCATGATCTCCCTTTGCCTTCTTCACCTGGCGCAGAGTGGCGTCACATGGCTGCCTCTGTCCCAAGCGACAAAGCAGTCAGTGAAGGAAACTCCAAATCTCTGCCTTCGTCTCCACATCCCTTTCCACCTTTCTTTGCATCCTTTCTTCCATCACCCCTCCCCGTCTCCATCTTTCCCTCTCTCCTTCCTGAAGGTGCAGTTAAATGTCCAGCTGCGTTATTATGGAAAACAAAATGGAGAGTGAGGGAGAGAGAGGGGGAGGCAAAGGAAGAAGGGGACAGGCGGAGATTAAGGTGGAGAGGGTTTCTGTCAGTTTATGAGAGAAAAGGTTTAATGAAAGGTGATAAAATAATGTAACAATCTGGGAGAGTCACCCCCAACTCACACACCCCAAGCCAGCCCACACTCCAACCTTTCCAGCTCCGAAATCAAACTCTTCCAGCCCCCAATCATCCCCTTCCAGCTCCCAAACCAAACCCTTCCAGCTCCCAAACCAAACCCTTCCAGCTCCCAAACCAAACCCTACCAGCTCCCAAACCAAACCCTTCCAGCTCCCAAACCAAACCCTACCAGCTCCCAAACCAAACCCTTCCAGCTCCCAAACCAAGCTCCTCCAGCTCCCAAACCAAACTCTTCCAGCTCCAACCCCACCCCCTCCGGCTCCAGCCACTGCAGCCTGCGTGCAGAGTTGTGGGGGAGTGGACCACAGCGATCCAGGAATGCGGGAAGCAATTGCTGACCACCCTGAAGCTGCCCCCAAGCAGGACAAATAGAGAAAGCAGCCGTAATGCACTCACACAGAAAAAGGCCTCAGGCTGTATTCAGACTGGCCCCAAAGCCTTCTGCCCACGAGCCTGAGGAGCACAGCTAATCAAGGGTAGCACCTCTCTCCATCTTTACGCAACACTACTGTATGGGTTTACTGTAGTCAGTGCAAAATGATGCAGTACATATAATAATAATATTTCAGTAGATGTGAATTTCTATGCATTCAAAGCGTGAGGGTAGCGTTTTATGTGATTGTAGCTCTACTGTTATTTGGGTTGGAGTCCGATGAAGGGATCACTCCTGGCTGTGGGCTGAGGATGTTGACCCTCCCTGTGTGGGCATCATAAACAGGGAAAAAAAAGGGGGAGGTGGGGTGGAGGAGGGATGCTGTGAACAGCTGGCACAGAAGGAAAGTGGGACTTTTATAGTGGTGGAAAGGACCAGTTTGCCTAGGTTTGGTCTATTGCATAGAAATTGGCTGGCACTTCAGTAATAATAACAATAGCATTATTGAAATATACTCAAGTGCAAAGGGGTGTTTTCCTAGAAAGCAGATGAGGGGGGTAGAAACAAATGTCAAAAAAGAGAACTTTTTGTTCTTTTTGTACTTATTGTACTATTTCATGTTACAATATAATGCGTAATATTAATCTTCCCATGGTGAATATCGATGATTTGATGGGATTCCTCAGTTGTAATCCGTAAACACATCAGAAGAAAACAAATCACACCGTTTTTTTAAAGATTTTTTTCCCGGAATCCTTTGGCTTCTTATCTGCTATCTTACGATTGATGGTGCACAGGTCCCAAAACTATTCACAGGCACACTGAGTTATTTTCCCTGTCCTATCCGTGCTATATTGAATGTTTCAAGCAAAAAAAAAAAATATATCAAGCAAACAGCAAAGAAATACCTTTCTACAGCTGCACTCTCTGTGACTGGGTGAACAACAAGAGATGCTCTTTTTTATTGCATGCTTTCAGGGTCTGATTGCATCTCCTCTATGAAATGTGACACCGGGTCGTCCGTTTGAACACTTTTATGACTGGGTAGCTTTTAGTTCCTTTTATGACTCTCTGCACATACCCCTCTGCTCTCTCTGAAACTTCAAAATTACATTCTGCAAACGTCTCCTGCATCCTAATGTGGCTTCAGATCCCCGTTCAATCAATGGGTCTGTAAAAAAAAAAACCTGTTTTTTTTCCTCTAAAAACAGTAATAAAAATAGTTATATTAATACATACATTTTCACACTTGGTTGGTTTTGTTAGTTTCCTTTGATTCTTCTTGTTGCAGTCGACCTTCCTCAGAAAAACACACATGCACTAGGACACAGTATGTCATGTAATTCATATTTAACGAGGACGGCTCCAATTTAGAAGCAGTAGAAACACTTTAGGTGTCATTTATAAATATATTATAAAGCATTTATGAATAGTTGATAAACATTTATCATTTCATTTATAAATAATTAATAAATTCTTATAATTATATCCAGTTTTATTCAAAAAAGAGAAGAATATCAAAAGGAAGGGCCAAATGGTGCCCTCTTTAACTATGAATAGGTTATGAGATTCATTAAATGATCCATTCCTACAGTAAGTAAGCAGTCTTGTGCTGTTAGTATTAGTCTCCTAATCCAAAGTGGCCAAAGCCGTGTGTCTGGCAGAGCCAGTGCAGGGAAATCCCAGCCTGCTGGTGTAGGCCTCTGAGAGGTGTATTTGTTTCTGAGAGGTGTATTTGTTTCTGAGGGGTGTATTTGTTTCTGAGAGGTGTATTTGTTTCTGAGAGGTGTATTTGTTTCTGAGGGGTGTATTTGTTTCTGAGAGGTGTATTTGTTTCTGAGGTGTATTTGTTTCTGAGGGGTGTATTTGTTTCTGAGAGGTGTATTTGTTTCTGAGAGCTGTATTTGTTTCTGAGGGGTGTATTTGTTTCTGAGAGGTGTATTTGTTTCTGAGGGGTGTATTTGTTTCTGAGAGGTGTATTTGTTTCTGAGAGGTGTATTTGTTTCTGAGGCGTGTATTTGTTTCTGAGAGGTGTATTTGTTTCTGAGGGGTGTATTTGTTTCTGAGAGGTGTATTTGTTTCTGAGAGGTGTATTTGCTCCTGAGAGGTGTATTTGCATGTAACGCACAGTTTTGTGGCGGGACGAGCAGTGGGGGCGATGAACGTGTTAGCGTGCATGAAGGATGCGCCACAGTGGGGATCGCAGCGTCTTCAGACAGCCCCCTCGCGCTGGATCTCTGTGTCTTGTTCCCAGGACATGCCGGTGACAACGTGTAACCGTGGCGTTGGCAAGGGGAAGCGGCTCAGAGGAGGGCCACGCCACTGCCGAAACGGCGTAGGTGCAGCACGGCACCGCGGTGTAGGCGTGGTGCTGGGTTGCATAGGCCTGTAACGGGAACGCCTCGTCAGGGAACGAGGCCAAAAATCAGGACGAGGGCCATGCAATATGAGTGCACACAACCAATGCCTGTGCAGGACACATACATTACCATATGTCATTACCGTGCTTATTATTATGCTGTTTGTATAGTTGGGTCCCTGTCATTTGTTTCCTTAATTAACTGTGAATCAGGTATCAATATTCATGGTATGATTCTCACTCCTCTCTGCCTCTTCTTCAAAAGGTCTGTCAGACAACTGTGTTGTGATGGGCAATGCGCCGAATTAGCTCTGACTGACACGCTGACTCGCACCGTAGTCCACTCAGAGAGAATCTGACAGAAAAGGAGCGGGAAGATCTCCGTAATGGAGTAGTGTATGATTATTCTGACTGATCGCTGTGACTCACACAGCAATATGCTGGCGTGCGTGCTAAAGCTAAAAGATTCCTGAGAGCTTTCATGAGTTGATTATAGTAGTTCTTCATTTGTTTCACTATTTTTAGACTACTTTACAATTATTAGAGTCATCAAGAGCTATTAACAATAGAAAGGTAAGAAGGGTTCCCTTTGTTTTGGATGTTTTTCCCCAGTATTCAGAATATAATACGCAATACTAATATATTTCACTTATGGGCGTTTCCTCTGTAGGGAAGCAGTCATATGTGGGTTTTGATTCATGCTTGGATTCATGAGATAAAAAAACCCCTCTTTTTTAATCTAATAAATATAAGAAGCGCATTTTTCCTGTGCTTGACTGTTGCGGTATCTGTGGTTCCTTGTCATTTGATTTATCGGTTATTGCACTTTTCCATTTCATTTCTTTCGCAGCTGTACCCTCTATTTTGTTTGTAAACTCGTGCTCACCTTGCCAGCATCTCAGAACAGCCTTACCCCCAGCGCCCGGGGGAATGATTTTTCAAACACCTTTTCCTGGAGGGTTTGTCAAAGTATTTTTTTTCCTGAATATAAAATCCACCCCCCCCCTTCTCCTCAAGATAAACTGTATGCTGTGTAGTAAATCCCAAAGGAGCCATTACAGGAAGAGGAAGAAAAAAATAGCGGAATTGAACAGTTTCTTCCAGAAATTAAGATGGCCATTTGGGTGTTAGAAGTTTAAAATGGACCCCCCCCCCCCCCCCATCACTGTGGTTACAGGCCCCCAAGCATCCCATCTCTGTAATTGCACTCTGAGAATCGATGGCCGTCTCTACACAGCTTGTTGTGTCGGGTCCTGGGCTTTCTGAGGATTTTCCTCCGCAGGTCCATGGGACTCCATATCAGCGTGATCAAAATAGCTTGTGTATTCATTATTTTTCCCTCGAAGACCCCCTCCCCTGCCCCCCCACTGAGCTGCATCTACCAAGGCCATGTTCTCACCCCTGTGGGTAATCAAGCTGGAAAAATGTGTGTGTGTGTGTGTGTGTGTGTTTGTGTGTGTGTGCGCGTGTGTGTGTGTAGGGGGGCAGGGGGGCGGCAGTGTCCATCAAGGAAGTTAACAGTTGATGGCTTGCAGCCACCACAGTTGAAGCTCTTGTGGGAGCTTTTGCTGTTGGGAGCGGGGGTTGCTGTCAATGGGCTTATGTTGGGGGACTAGGTGTTCTGACACGGGATAATGTGTGTGCAAAGTCCGAACAATGAGAAAGAGCAGGTGATTCAACCACCCAATCAGGGCGCAGCTAGCGCGTGTCACCCAGAGGCAAGGTTTGTTCGATTGGATCCTGATGGTTTTACAAAATAAGGAGAACTTTGGGTAATACGCAATGCTGTTGCCTGCAGTTGAGCCCTGTCTGTGCATACTTATCTGAGTTCAGCTCATGGTTGCCACCAGGCTGCCAGTCCGCTGATGCTTAGCTGAGGCTCCGTCCTCCTCTAACTGAGAG
>NC_050587.1:38762500-38785000 GCF_013368585.1 Megalops cyprinoides | reverse complement strand
CAGTCATTATGGTACCAGACACGCCCTCCTAACCGAGGTGCAATTTTTGCTTCATTTCAAGTCACGTTCTATTAATGTCAGAATCTGCCACCCCCACACTGCTACATGGCCGTGTGGCTCACGCCTTTGCTGTCATATCCCTCTGTGGTCTCTGCCCTAAAAGGGTAGGTATTAGGGCCCATTGAGATGTCACGGACACCCCAGCGGAGCCCTCTGGAAATCTGTGAGCTGCCTGATCCAGGTGTGAATAAACTCTGCAACAAAGACAGCTACTGCAGGTAACTGCAAGTTTGTCTGAGAACCCTGGTAGTACTCTTCTGTCGTCTGCTGTCTCCAGAATGCAAGACAAAAGACACGCCTTGATTTCTGTATGCGTCTTTCAATAAAAACTCCTACCTTTGAATATACTTTGCTTTCAAAGGGCACTCTGTGTAGGTGTGGTCTGTTCCTCCTGAAATGACTGTTAACAATGACAGGATTTTGGGGTGTGCGTCCGTCTGTGAGGAGGGGTGAGGGGGCGGTGACCCGCCTTCCCTGCAGCAGAAGGAGCCGGCGCACCTGGGCAAGATGAGGGAGATTGACTCTGTCAGGATGCATCAGCCGTAAAAGCGTTTCTGTGTCAACAGTGAGCGGGCGAGTGGGAGAGAGAGAGAGCGTGAAATCAAAATCTATTCAGAAACAACGTGCCCTGGATCCCCGATTCGTTTGTGTGTGTATTTATTTTGACTCGGGTTTGACTCCTTAGCTTGTCTTTGAGGAGGCGGACCTGTGAGAGTGAACCTAACGAAGATCCGTGTTTATGCTTTATTTTATCCATGCCACTTCTGTGAAGAAACGTCCGTCTGCAGATCAAGAAACTTCACTCCCAACCTCCCGTTGGATCACATGACCTCGCAGCGTGTGACAGTGTGTTACTTTGCCCTCTGTTTTTGCAGGGCTTTGCAGGTGGGATGCAACATTGGCAAGTCAAATTCAAGAGAATAATCAGGGTTTGCCTTCCAGCACAGCTGGGGTGCTCATGCCGTTGAGCTGGGCACCCAGCAGAGGGCTGCACTGCCTTGGGGGGGAATTGCACGTTTAAGTTTGTCTGAGCTTCCTCCTTGGCCAACCTGTGACCCCTGACCTTTTGACCCCACCCACAGGACACGGAGATCATGAACACGGCGGTGCTGACCGGGAGGACGGTGGCCGTGCCGGTGAAGGTGGTGACGGTGGGGCCGGACAGCGTGGTGACGGACGTGACCGAATCGGTCATGTGCAACTCGGCTGATGAAGATGTGGTCAAGGTGAGTGCTGAGATGCAGTTATGCCTTGCACAGTCACAACATGGACCGCAAAAGACAGCAAACACAATGAAGTGGACCGCAGACAAGAAATTGTAGACTGCGGACTCAGTAATGTTTTTCAAACAGGTTTGGTGTCAATTCCACAAAATTCATTTCAATTCCCCCTTTCCCTGTAAATTCCATCTATTCTATTCAGTTCTTTTCATGCTGATCCCACAGGCACTTACTTTACCTTTTACAAAATGGATCTAAAGTGGACTAAATTAGCCTTTATGGAAATGTATACCAGTACCTAATCTCATGTCAGCTCTTCATTGCAAAACTTGACATACAGTAATGTATATATTCATAATTATTTTATCAATGTAGTTTGTAGATGTTACATTTAACAGAAATGTATTGTAAATGTATTGTAATGTTAGTTTGAAATCATCTGCTCTATTTTTTGGAGAAAAAAATGAAGTCAGTTTTTCTGGTCCATCGCCTCCTTTCACACTAACCTATGCACACACAATAATACTTCCCAAGACCAGACAGGTTGCAACTCTTAGGTCTACAGCAAACCATACAATACAATATTAATCTCCTAGATCATTACATCTTGTAGGCATCAGGTCTTGAAATGTAACATTAGACATGTTACAGCAGTCAGGCCTAAAAACTGCCTGCAACACTAAACAGTCTCTCAACAAGTGCTGAGCTAGCTTGGTGAAGACTGGAAACTCCTCTTTCCCTTACCAAAAGGTTAAAAGATCAGAGTTTTCTGTAACAAATGGCTGACTTAAATATGTTGAAACCTCAATGGAAGCATCATGTGTGGCCACACTGGTCAAAACTGGTTTGTTAATAACTTTGGACTGTTAAATTAGTTACTCACACAACTCCAAGCCATCCTATCACATGTAAGTAATGACCTGATGCTGGATCAGTATTAAGAATTCCAGAATAAAACACGGTAATTCTGTTTGGAAGTATTTCAAACTGTATATCTTTTGGCAGGGTTGGCCAGTGCTGACATTCAGCAGACAAACTTCTATGTCCCCTGGTCTGACAGACGGCATGTAAAATAAACATGTAACGACACAGGCTGAATAATATATGACGGCATGCTTATGAACTCATGCTTTATTAATGGATGTGACATTATGATCGCATTTTATTTTTAAGACAGCTTCTGGCCTCCCCAGAGGAAACATACAGTACATGCAATATGCATTTCTACAATAGCACAGAGCTCTGGGGATGTGCATTAACTTTAAATGAAACGCTCCCTGGTGCGATGCAGCTTGGTTTATTTTTGTGGCACAAGGAGTGCCAGAAGATTTACCCCCTGTCACAATGCTTCGACCAGCTGGAGAGGCCCGTTCATTTCAAAGAGATGCACGGCTGTTAAATTATCACACCATACACAGCACAGCGTAAAACACAGTGTCTGCAACGAACATTTCACATTTCCAGCCTCAGTGTAGATACAAGGCACTCTTGTATACAGCATTGTATATATGCTAACAGTATTGTTTGCAAATATACATGCTTTGCAGGTGACAGCATGGCCGGCCACGCCCCTGAGTGCTGACATCATCAGCAGGCGCCTCTCGGCACGGCGGGGCTCGCTGCGGGTATCGGCCTCTCTCCCGATGAGCCGCTTCTCCTGCTCGGACGGTTGAGGCGGCTTTTTTCTCACGCTCTCTCACTCCGCTGCCCATGTTCCTCAGCGCTGTTAACACCGGAACATTACCCTCCCTTCATTATTCATGCCCCGGGCTGCCTGAGACCCCCGGGGGCTCTGCCGGGGAGGGCGCCGTCGCCATGCCAACACACCCCACGCAGCTGCTCGCGGGAAGAGCAGCTCGCCTCAGAGGCTGCGGCGCTCGGGTAGCAGCCCAGAACAACCCCCCCCCCAACCCCCGCAACCCTAACCCTAACCCTAACCTCCGCCGGCCAAACACGCCGCCTCTCTCTGACCCCGCTCGGACTGCCTTCACCTCTGCGTGCCACTAGAACCTCACCCTGTGGGTCAAAGGTCGAGTCATTTTTGGGCATTTTCCCCCAAACTGAAAATTTCTAGCTGGCTGAAGAATTGAATGAAGAATATCCCTATCGTGAGAGTTTAGCATGCAGTATCACACACACACACGCTTATGCAGTTAAAACGATGAAGAATGCTACCTCAGACAGACACACGCTTATGCAGTTAAAACGATGAAGAATGCTACCTCAGACAGACACACGCTTGTGCAGTTAAAACGATGAAGAATGCTACCCCTTTGCTCACTCGTGTGGTCGAGCTCTTAAGCCAGCTGGGCGTGTAGGCCTAGAGCAAGGCCTTCTGCAGGGTTCTGTAACAACACCGGCTTCAAGCACAGGAACCACCAGCTGCTCAGAGCTGGAGCTGCTCTGACTCAAACACAGTAATACTGAACTTTGCTTTTGTTATGGGATGCATGCTTATGCCATTCCGATGGAAGCTGTTGATGCAGGTGGTGTCTGTGGTCTGACATTTTGGCAGCATGGCACTGAATATGAGCAGTGAGTCTCGCTGTACAGGTGAAGTGTGTTCCTGTACGTCTCTCTGCTGCGAGGCATGGGAGCAGACTGCTGTAACATTAAGTAGAGGGTATATCACTGTGTCAGAAAATATGCAGTCAAGACTCTTGAATTCATCAGAAAAATTAACATGCGTGAGTTTCTGTGTGTGAGTGTGAGTCTGTGCATGTGTATGTGTGTGCGTGTGTGTGCGTACCCAAGTGCATGTGTGAACGTGTATGTATGTGCTTTGTGCTTGCACGTGTTTGCAGGTAAAAAATAAGGCGCTGAGAGCTGAACTTGTCTTGAGCACAAAATGGAGACCAGTACTTTGAAACAAGTATAGCTGACTTCTAAGGTGTGAGCAGTGTTAGCTGTTTCCACAGTTAACCTTTGGTTGCTTCTCATGCTACTTCAGGTGCCACCCACTACCGTTGTGTCTCTAACGTGTGTCTAAATTTCCCTGAAGCATCTCACTGCATGCAAATGCAATCATTCCATCAGATTACCAGCTCACCTGCCCAACGCTCCTCTGTTTGCCAAGCTGTCACCTTGGAGACACAGGTGCTTTACTTCCCTGAGCTGCCAGTTTTCATTACAATAACCGCAGAGACTACACCTCCTGGCCAACAGTTAATATGAACACACCTCTGATTTAATCAAATGTCTATTTTCATTCTTCATTGTCATATTTTTCTTTCTCTGTAGAGAAGCTCTGCATCTTATTGCTTCACAGTGACAATATTAAAGTTGTCAGCACTGACTCATTAAGCGATCATAATCATAAATAATAATAACCAACAACTGATCCAGATGAATTATTTTGCAACATATGTCAGTTTGTTGTGCTTGATGCATTCTGATGGTATATCAAGTATGGATTTTTTTTAGTAAATTTATTCATTGTTCACAGATATGAATGCAGAACAGTGATAATAGTCCGAGAGCCAGGAGGGTTAAATTCACTGAACGCTTGGGGGTTAACACAATGAGAGGTAATATTTGTGAAATGTCTAAGAGACAGTGAAGGAATGTAATGGGATGCATAGCGAAGGGCAGTGAAGGATGTTTTTTTTTTCTTTTTTTCTTTCATTTGACCATTGCAGTCAGTGCCAGGAGAGGTGCCCTATTCAGCTGGCAAGCCTCTCTCTCTCACAGTGTAGCCTCGACTGGAGGTGTCTGCTCTCCTGTGGGTATCTGCAGCCTTGAGTCTCAAGACTAAAGGCATCCTCTACAGCTGGATAGGACGGTGTTATTGTATTTCTTCCACATTGCGAACCATAGCAGCTGTGAGTTCAGCTTAGACATGAACGGAATGTTCTGGCGTCTGGGTGCTTCGGACATTTGTTTAAAGACGGCGTTTTGCATGTATTCCGGTGCAGCGGCTGGTGCTGGTGATCAGCTGTGAGCCGTTCATTTCTGCTCACTTGGCAAATGTGTGGCTCATGAGCAGGTAAAAAGTCAGAATCCTCACACCTGGATGGCGCTCCCCTGACGGCTGATCTGTCTCTGTTTGTCAGCTCCATTGTCTTCTCACATGCTGGCAGTAGGGGGTTGGGGGGGGGGGGGGGGGGGGGGGGGGGTTGGTAATATTTATGGGATCAAATCTCTACCCCACCTGCAGCCACCTCCACCACCTCCATCACCCTCACCACTATCACCACCTTCTCCAACACCACCACCACCTCCAACACGACCACCTCCATATCAATCACCACCACTCCACCTCCTCCACCCTCACCACCCCCACCACCTCCAACACGACCACCTCCATATCAATCACCACCACTCCACCTCCACCACCCCCACCACCACCAACACGACCACCTCCATATCAATCACCACCACTCCACCTCCTCCACCCTCACCACCCCCACCACCACCAACACGACCACCTCCATATCAATCACCACCACTCCACCTCCACCACCCCCACCACCACCACCAACACCAACACGACCACCTCCATATCAATCACCACCACTCCACCTCCACCACCCCCACCACCACCAACACGACCACCTCCATATCAATCACCACCACTCCACCTCCTCCACCCTCACCACCTCCAACACGACCACCTCCATATAAATCACCACCTCCTCCACCCCCACCACCCTCACCCCCCCCCCACCACCTCCATATCAATCACTACCACTCCACCCTCACCACCACCTCCCCGGCCAGCAGCCTTCCCCCTGCTTCACTACAGGAACACTAAATCTCACAGATAAATGGTGCGCTGTCCATAATCCATCAGGCCATAAAGATCCTCTCGCTGAAGGATCGCAGGGTAGCACATCATCATCACTCAGTCCCTGGGTCCAGTAGGCCAGGACTCCGGGCCTGGGAGACAGGCACAAGCACAGACCTCAGCCAGGGTCTCATCCCTTACCTCAGAGGGAGGGGGTAGTGCTGGAGCTGGAACGTACTCTATTTATTTATTTCTTTATTTGACACAGAGAGTGAGCACTAATGTACATTTCAGCAGGTGCATCTCTGTAAGAGTACCTGAATGTACAGAGATCAGAGGATAGCTAAGGAGAGAGAGAGAGAGAGAGAGAGAGAGAGAGAGAGAGAGGGAGAGAGAGAGAGCGAAAGCGAGAGAGAGTGAGAGAGAGAGGGAGAGAGAGTGAGGGAGAGAGAGAGAGGGAGAGAGAGAGAGAGCGAGAGAGTGAGAGAGAGAGGGAGAGGAAAAGAGAGAAAGAGTGAGAGAGAGAGAGAAGGAGGGAGAGAGAGAGACCTCCAGTGCCCATTTATTGTAGAATGAGATTCAGGGCTTTTACAGAGACGTAAAACACAGGTTACCCACAGGCAGCACCCCATGAAAATTTCAAAATGCATGCGAAGACACAAGCACCACATCCCCCCAATAAATAAATGAATGAACCCCAACATTACAACAACATCTGTAGCCATCCTCTTCTCACACACAGCCTCCCCAGTATGCCAAACCTGTCTAAAATGTTCAAGATTATTTAACTACCTTGAGTGTGCATATCAAATTTGTGAACGTGCCGAAACAAGCCCATTAAACATTGGCACATCACTTGAGCCCATAGCTTGAATCCTTTTGCAGGGAGAGAGAGAAAAGGAGGAAGAGAAAGGGTGAGAGAGAGAGGGAGAGAGAGAGAAAAGGAGGAAGAGAGAGACAAGGGGAGAGATAGTGGAGGAGAGCATTAATTTGCCTTTAAAAGCTGTTCGTTACACAGCTGTCAGAAAGAGCTTTAATAAGTGGGAAGAAACACTTCCTACTTCCTTGCCTGCACCCAAAACCAACACAGTTTCCTCTAAGAGCTCCTGTACAGTAGAACATGCTCCCATTAGTGAAACCCCACTGAAAGGAAAGAATTAGTGAAAGAACGAGAGAGGAACCCTATCATCATACGCTCAGCAGAGGCTGTCTGTCAGAAACGGGGAGTGTGTGTGTGTGTGTGTGTGTGCGCGTGTGCATGTACGTGTGTGCGTGTGTGTGCATGCGCACCTGTGTGTGTGTGTGTGTGTATGCGCACCTGTGTGTGTGTGTGCGTGTGCGTGTGCATGCACGTGCGTGTGTGTGTGTGCATGCACGTGTGTGTGTGTGTGTGTGTGTGTATGCGCACCTGTGTGTGTGTGTGTGTGTGTGTGTGTGTATGGGGAGGGGGGGGGGGGGGCAAGTGCAGATGTGAGGAAGTGAGAGATGATGAAGAAAGAGCGAAACCGAGAGGAAGGGCAGAGAGAGTGTCGTGTTTGTCCCATTAGCTGGTTGCCTCACTTGCGCTATAACGCTCTCCATGCGGAGACGCTAACGCTCTCCATGCGGAGACGCTGGCGCTCTTTAACGGAGACGAGCCTCCCCTTCACTGAAGTGGTTGAGCTGGAGCTAATGGTTAATTGCTTCTGTCAGTCCGGCTTGGAGCCGCGCGGGAGAAGGGGCCAGGAGTGGCCTGCCGCACGGCTCCATCTCTCATATCTGCTCCTCTTTGTGCCAGTGTGCCGTGTCGGTAATTTCCGGGGCCTGCTCCAGAGAGCGCGGTAACGTGATGGGGAAGCATCCTCCTGTGAGCTGCTCTTTGTGTCCCTTGATTAATGAGAAGAGCAGAGACATGGCAGAACATCTCAGAGATTTACAACACTATAATAATAACAATAATAACAATAATAAATATTGTTGTACTTTACTATTATTTATTTACATTATTTATCATTACTTTGCAGATGCCTATAAGCCATTTATGCTGGATATTTACTGAGAGAATTCTTTAGAATCAAACGTTCAGCGGCTCAGTCGGTGAAGCGCTTGTCTCGAGTGCAGGCCGACTCCTAACGCCTGGGTTTTACCCCAGCTGTATCATCAGAGCAAGCTTTGCTGTGCCAGGGTAGGGCTGGGTATGTGAGCAGGGTCTCCCTGCATGATCTCCCTGAAGCATGCTGTGATTTTTCAGGTGGCTGCTGGGTGGCATTACTGGAGGTGTGGCTATCCGCCAAACCTGTGTCCACTCCACCGTAATGCACCTTTTGTACAGCACTACCCGCCTCTCTCCTGCTGGGTTGGAAGACTGAGCTTCCTAGTCTGACGATGAGGGCGGTACACCAAACTGCCCTGTTTATTAAGGTATTGATATTCTTTTAGGTTTGTTCAATTTTTCGATCTACCTAAAAAAGAACTGGCTGATTTGCTCTGGAAGTTTATTTTAGTTAGCCATTATGGTACTAAGGCAGTCTATCGGATTTTATCCTAATTCTAATGAGCATTTTTTTTCATGGTTTTTCACCAAAACCCACGAGGGCCATTATTTGTTGATTGATTGTGTGAGCCTCATTGGTGATGTCTGTTGCTGTGTCTGCTGTTATCATTTGTGTGTTCTTTACTACAAACTTAACTCATCTTGGCAAGAATCACTCAGGTAGTTGCTTTTCAAGTACAGTGAGATCAAGACCATATTATTTGTTGAAAAACATAAACTGCTCTATCCAGTGAATCCTTTATCCTGAGGTAGAATGCTTTGTGATGTCATACTGGCCATTTTGATATTATACTCACAGGTGAAATGGTTTGTGATGTCATACTGGCCATTGTGATATCATATTCAATGGTGAATTGCTTTTTGATACTACCCATCCACAATAGCTTGAGTGTGAAGAATCTGATTATTATTCAGAATGCATGAGCCTGATTCCTATATCATATACTCATTGATGTTGCCGGTATAATATAAGAGAATTTTGCTACAGAATAGTGCTTTTTCTCTGTCTCCTGACATGATGTAGAGATGTAAGATTAAAAAAGAAGGAAGTTAAAGGATCCTCTTGGCGTGCTGCAGCTTCTCACAGCAGTTCCTGTGTGGGTTTGTGCAGGGTGCAGTGTAAGGGAAACCGCTTGATCACTTGCTTTCGTTCAACATGCCCACACAATATTGCAACAGCAGTAGTCTTACGTGTGTGAATATGAAAGCGAGTTCAACATGTTCACGTAATAAAAAACACTCATCTTACAGCAGCTTGAGTCCTGATGAAATATTTAGCACAACTGCTCTCTTAATTGCTCATGATATCAAAGGTCCTAAATCCTTTTGAGGGAGCGCTTGTGACTGCTCTCCCGGGAGTGAGGGAGAGGCCCGCCTGGACAGCTTGTAGTTGCCTGTAGCCTTGTAGCTGTACAGCCTGCCTCTGTGCAGAGAAGGTGGAGAGTGGAGAGGAGAGGGAAGATACACAAGCGCACAAGATATTCTGTATTATGACAGTTTTTACTTTTGGTGCGTTTGGTTTTAGACCACGCCCCTTCTAGAACATTTATTGCATATCAGCGAACCAGAACATCCGTAGCCTGAGCAGTGGGCAGAACCAGAACTTTCAATGTGAAGGACAATGAGTAGACTATCTGGCCAATATGTATGTATGATCTGTGGCAAAGCGTAATGGCTTCCTCTGTCTCAGGAACACTCAGCTTCCAGTGCTCTAGCAAGTATGAAGACTAGGGCTGAACTGCAGAACAGAAGAATTGATTGTACGATGATTAATGGATCTTTCTTGCCTTCTTTGGCCTAAAATACGATTGAAAATGCACCAGCAGTTTATATCTTCTTATTTCTTCTATGTTATTATTTTGGGCACAAAACTAACAAAAGATAGAATGACACAACAGAGCAAAAAAAAAAAGAAAGAAAACAGGAGACTTGAATGCTCTCTATCTGTTGCGTTGCAAGCTGTTCTTTTTTAGCATGCGATAATTATACCTATTCTGGGAGAGCTTTCCAAGCTCGGATGGAGTCTTGGGGCTCTGTTCTGAAGGCCATGGTTGGTGAAAGTGTCTGCATGTTTCTAACATGTCCACATCAGAGAGCTTCTGGAGTATTTCAGAGGGAGCCAGTTGGCATGAAGGAGAAGTGGTCAGTCACTGCCCGTCCAGTTGGGATGAAGGTCCAGTTGGACTCAAAATCTCCTCGACAGATGGGGTCCAGTTTTTTTTTTTTGGGACCTCTTTAGCAGAAAGGACCTTTTCCTTCATCCGTCACCCAACTGTCAGGCAACATTTAGCACAGAGGCCTACCCATAGGAACGCACCAACTGCAAGCCCTCACCACACTGAGAATGATAATGACATAGCAAGTATCATCATAAATGTATGCATGTTTTTAAGTTTGAGCTTTTCACATCACATTAATCATTACAAGTAAAATGACAGAAAGCTAGTGATGTTATAATTATATGACGATGATGATGATCATGATGGTTATTATTAGTATTATTAATAATAATAATAATAATAATAATAAATACAATGCTACAACAGCAAACAAAATAGCAAGCTGTGGTATTCTGTGACAGGCATAGAGCCAGTTGATTGGCAGGTGTGTTGAAAGAGAAAGTGCTTTGGAGAGACATGGTGACATGGTGTGATCCCTTCAGCTTTGAGGCACGGCCTCAGCTTCATCCTTAGAAATACCCTTTACTCCCCTCTCTCAGTCTGCCAGTCTGAATAAGTGCTTCAGATAAACATACAATTGCTGATACAAACATATGCGGGCATATTGCTGAAGAACTATAAAGATACAGATACAGATACAGATACAGACATGGGTAAGACAGAGGTCACATCTTTTTGTGTTTTATATGTGTGTATGTGCATGTCTGTGTGTCTGTGTCTGTGTGTGTGTGTGTGTGTGTGTGTGTGTGTGTATATGTGCATGTCTGTGTGTATGTGTGTGTCTGTGTGTGTGTGTGTGTGTGTGTGTGTGTGTGTGTGTGTGTGTGTGTGTGTGCGCATGTGTATGTGCATGTCTGTGTGTGTGTATGTCTGTGTGTGGGTGTGGGTGTGTGCGTGTGCGCATGTCTGTGTGTGCGTGTGCGCATGTGTATGTGCATGTCTGTGTGTGTGTGTGTGCGCATGTGTATGTGCATGTCTGTGTGTGTGTGTGTGTGTGTGTGTGAGAGAGAGAATTTGAGAGCGAGAGAGAGGGGAGACTGCTTCGACCCACCCACACTGTGAGTTGGCAGATTTTTAATTGTTTTTTAAAAAATCGCACATCTCAATTACAGCACGCGGCACGTCTCCTCGATCATATCACACTCCAGTGAGCGTGCTGCCTCCGCTCCTCCTGTTGTTGATTTATTTTCATTTATTCCTCTGCATGTCTGCTAGCAGCTTTCATCGTTTCCTCTCTCCTCCGGGGTGAGCCGTCGCCGCTCCACCAGGGTCTGCCTCTTAGCGGAGTAATTTGCTCTTTTCTCACCTCGCCGTGACGAGGAGACGGCCCTCCCCGGTCTCTCCTGTGACCGTCAGTACACCCAGTCTGTGTGCATGCTGCACATTGCTTTATCCGTATTCAAATCGCACTGTATCTGCCTGCTCTTTTTTAGAGGTAGCATCGGTGTTGTCAGTAGAAATATAGTGCCATGCGGTAGCCGTCTAATGCCATGTGCTTGGGTGTAAGTGTTCCTAGGCTTGGAGAGTACTTGGAATAGAGTCTAACCCTATGGGAGGTTTTGTCTTTTGGCCAAGACTCACCATGACCCACTACAGGTGACTGAGTCGCTAAGGATCCGATGGCACGCATTGAAAATAATGAGAGGACTGAGGCGTCTGGTCCATCTGTCCATCTGGCCATCTCATCATTCAGTTTAACTGGCCAAATTAAAACCTCTCCAGCTCCGGCTGAACTGTGGTGGGCGTTCTGGTGCAAAAATGGCCACTGGTTGTGGGCTGGGTGAGGCTTCACTGTGGTTTGCTTTGCTTTGAGATCCATGTACGGCAGTAAATAGTGCCATGTGCAGTGCCTTCACCCACCAGAGGTGAGGGTTCGGGGGGAGGGTAATGAGGTCAACAGAACTGGGGCGTGGGGGAGTGAGTTCAAGGAAGGGGTGATGGAGTGAACAAAGTGGAGTCAAAGGTGGGGGAACCTGAATCTCTCAACTGTTTTGTTTAATCGATGGCATCTTCCCAGTGGAAGTGGGGCGGGGGGTGATGGGTGGCATCCAGCCCCTGCAGCTTCTGCATCTGCCTAACTTTAACCCCTCTCACCTCCCTCTTTCCTCCAGGTGTCGGACAGGTGCGACTACGTCTATGTGAACGGGAAGGAGACGAGGGGGAGGGTGGGGGTGGCGGTGAACTTCACCTACGGCCACCTGAGCGCCCAGCTGGAGATGACCGTGTGGATGCCCCGCTTCCCCCTGCAGATCGACGTGTCCGACACAGAGCTCAGCCAGATCAAGGGCTGGAGGGTGCCCGTCACCCCTGGCAACCACAGGTGCGTATCAGCCACCCATCGCCTCCTGCCCCCCTAGGCACTCCTTACCTGGGCTGTGTACTGCCACCAGTGTCCTGTGTCACGAGACATATCCACCAATCCTGTAACCCTGGGGCGTGGCCTAGTGAAAGAGTTCTTTGAGAGGGCTGGAGAGTTAGCTTTACATTCAGCCACCCTCATCCAGAGTCCGTTTAAAAAGCAGAGGTACATAAATGCTTATTAGAAGGTCACATGGACAACAGAACAGACAGAAGATGTCAGACCACATCTGAATACACGTTGATCTGTCACTCAGTACCATATTAACCACTGCCAATAACGGATTAATATAAGTATGGATTAAGTTAGCCTGACTCACAGTGCAGTCTCTCAGTTATCTGCCCACATGTAGCCAGTTTAAAGCAGTGCCACCCCTCTTGACAGAAATGATGGTTCCACACTTGATTGAGCTTGCGGGCTGCCAGCAGGGGGCGCCACTATCAGGGAGCCACAGCTGAATCATGTTCCCCATGGAAAATCTGCATGGCCGCCTTTGCATTCAGGGCTGCTTTCTCATTGTTTTCTTCCATTCACGCTCCATTAGAGCAGAATTACAAAGTGGGCGTGTCCCCCGCACTGACGTCAGTCACCAGAGAGCGCTGTCTGCACTCGCAGCTGCCAGCTCGAGCCTCGTGCTGTTTGTGTAGGTGTGTGGCACGCGTCAGAGCTGTGCGCTAATCTCCCTGCTTGGGTTGCCACACCTCATTAACTCATTAATCCCGAAGGAGACTGGTGGTGGTGTCCTCTCGTGCCTGGGAAGTTCGGTTGCCAGGTTGTGGGAAATGTTGTGTAAATTCCCCTTGATACAGTGTGACCCAGCAACTCAGAGGGAGAGTGATGTTTCAGTGGCATGGATGTTTCAGCGCTGTGTGAATGTCAAACGGTGGTTCTCTGGGCTGAAAGTTCTCCCCCTTTCCCCTGTTATATTTAGTAGCGCAGTCACAACTTTTGACTGATGACAAGAGGTATTTGTGTAATTGTGGTATGCAAGTTGACTGTTCAAACTTTTTGATTAAAAAGTGAGTCAGCAACACTTAAATTTGCAATATTTTCAGCCTTAAAAAACCCACAAAGAGAAACTGCCAACACTGAACATGTAGGTGTGTTTTACACAAGTTTTGATTTCTTACCTCTGTAACACAGTGTCTTTACTGTGTCTGTAATGACTCGATGGTAATCACAGTGGCGTTTTGAATTTTTAACGCAGGTCTGCCTGGTACAATGAGGATGATGACGGTGGTGATGATGAAGAATCAGGCTGTGCACTGCAGTACCAGGGCGCCATGGTGCACGTGCTAACACACTTCGTGGCCGAGCCGGCCGACCCCCGCGGTCAGCTGACCTTCATGCTGGGCAGTGATTGGCAGGTGGAGGTCACGGAGCTGGTGGGGGACTTCCTGAGGGTGAGAGACCCCCAGGTCGCCAGGCTGCAGGACGGCCAGGTGCTGATGGGACGGGAGACAGGTGTCACCTCCGTACAGGTACGCACGGCACAGGTACACATGGGGGGACAGATGGAGGAGGATGGTGGGGGGGGCAGTGGGAGAGACGGAGAGGACATTACAGGATGGAGCAGAGGAAGAGATGAGAGGGAAATATGTCGGGGCAGAAGGGAGAAGAGTGTGGAGAGAGGGAGAGTGTTACATTACATTACATTACATTAATGTCATTCAGCAGATGCTCTTATCCAAAGGGAGTTACATACTTACGGGATTCAGTTTTTATTTATGTATACAGCTGAATATTTACTGAGGCAACTGTGGGTTAAGCACCCTGCCCAAGGGTACAGCAGCAGTGCCTGTACAGGGAATCGAACCAGCAACCTTTCGGTTGTGAGCCCTCCTCCTTACCACTATCCCACACTGCTTCCCACAGTTAGGAGTAAAAAGAGACAGAGGAGGAGGAGGGGGAAGGGAGAGGGGTAAGCCAAAGGACAGCTGAATGATCCTTTTGATCAGGGCCACTTTACACTCTTCCACATGCAGAACATGTGCTTACAATACTGGCAAAAAAATCACGACTGACAGGCAACAATGAAATCACTCCAAATCATGACAATGACAGGGACCTTGGTCTCTGACAGGAGAACAGTCTGAGTGAAGGCGAATAATGTTCTCTACGACTGTGAAAAACAGTCTGAGCCTGGATAACGGTCTTTATACACCTTTCAAGATGACAGCAGGTTTCC
The DNA here is from genome assembly GCF_013368585.1 of Megalops cyprinoides. Classification (NCBI taxonomy): domain Eukaryota; kingdom Metazoa; phylum Chordata; class Actinopteri; order Elopiformes; family Megalopidae; genus Megalops; species Megalops cyprinoides. The sequence continues at coordinate 38,770,235 of NC_050587.1, read as the reverse complement.
TTGGAAGACAGCGGGAGAGAGAGAGACAGAGAGAGAGAGAGAGTGAGAGAGAGTGAGAGAGAGTGAGAGAAAGAGAGAGGGAAGGCGTTTCATGCCCCCACGGTACGCTCTAATTTGTGCATATTCTCTGGAAGGCCGGAGAGTGTGTGAACCTGTCGGATTCGTAGCGTGGGCGTAAGACATCGCGGCTCACGTTTCCTCCCGCCTGACCGGGCACCGTCCACATGCGCTTATCAGATTGTTTTTTCCTCGGGAGCCTGGGTGCAAACGGCCACCGTGCGAGAGAAGGTAAATCTGCTCTCGCTGGCTGTGGTCGCCGCAGTCACTCAGAGTATCGACCGCGCTCTTACAACCCTATTAAAGTCCGTTTAATAGCAAAATGGCCCGGAGATTGACGGGCCGTGGTCTGAAACCCGAATCGGGGAGAGCTGAAACTAAGCGACAGACAGCAGAAGCTCGATTCGACCAGACACTGACGGTAAGATTAGAAAGGAATTAAAATCCAGTGAAACAAAAACAACACTTATCTCCTGTCTGGAATTTCACAAGGAGAGACACGACTGAAAAGTGTTGCTCTGTCTCTGTGCTGGAATAAGGAGATGGCGTATGATGGAAAAAAGCAATCAGAATGTCAGAAATGCTCAGAAACACTCCCCGATTGCACAAACAACAACCCACCGATTACACCAGGGCTCAATTAGCTGGTGTCCCACCTTCCACATAATCGTGTCATTGTGTTGTTTTTAATGCGCATTGACTGCCTCTCCGCACCTCCTCGGAGACAGACTCACCCCTGACGATTTCCCCCGCTGCAGAATCAGACAGGCCCCAGATCAACACGATGGGGAGAGGGAGAGAAAGCAGGAAACAGACATTATACAAAAGTGTTCGAGTATTTTGAGGGGGAAGCGAGGAGGGAAATGAGGACTCAGAGACACAGCCAGAGAAGCAGGGCGCCAGTCTCGATGGGTTTCATAAAAAGCACATTAAGATAAAAAAAACTGAAATGTTTTGATTTTGCGCTGGAGAGACAACAGAAAGCGGCTCAAGAGACCATCTGAAGAAGTTTTTATTTTCAATCCCGGACTGTCGCCAAAGAGGCAGGCTTTGGAGCAGAGGGTGTTTGGTGTGACCTGGGTACACACTGAGAGTGGCAAAGAGGGAGTTTGTTGGGAGTGTTGCCGGGACCAGATCCAAGCTCAGCTTTGCCCCCCTCGTCTGTCAGACACTACAAACCAAATGCTATTAACCATTACATCACAGTTTGTGTTTCAGCCTAAATTCTCAAGCAAGCGCTGATGGTTTTGATCTGTGATTGGCAGATGATTTGGTTTTGTCGAGGTTTGATTGGTTGACGCTGTTCCCGCCCTAAAGCTGGGCTGCATCCTGATAGGGTGCATCATTGCGTGTCTGTACTGTATATTCATATCAAGTGCTGCCTGTGTTCACTGCATAGCATGTAACCCCACTCGATCATAGGGATTGATTATGACAGGACATAGACACAAACGCAAAGGTGACACATTTCATCAGCCAAACACTCTGTGAGCCTCGAGCTCGCTTGGTAAACACACCCAGGAGAGGCAGGACCTGTCTGTGTTAATGATCAGTGGCGCCCCCTGTCTGTGTGTGAGTTTTGGTCTCTTCTCTGTCTGTGTTAATGATCAGTGGTGTCCCCTGTCTGTGTGTGAGTTTTGGTCTCTCCTCTGTCTGTGTTAATGATCAGTGGTGTCCCCTGTCTGTGTGTGAGTTTTGGTCTCTTCTCTGTCTGTGTTAATGATCAGTGGCGCCCCCTGTCTGTGTGTGAGTTTTGGTCTCTTCTCTGTCTGTGTTAATGATCAGTGGCGCCCCCTGTCTGTGTGTGTGTGCCGGTGCAGGTGCTGTCTCCTCTGTCTGTGTTAATGATCAGTGGCGGCCCCTGTCTGTGTGTGTGTGTGTGCCGGTGCAGGTGCTGTCTCCTCTGTCTGTGTTAATGATCAGTGGCGGCCCCTGTCTGTGTGTGTGTGTGTGCCGGTGCAGGTGCTGTCTCCTCTGTCTGTGTTAATGATCAGTGGCGCCCCCTGTCTGTGTGTGTGTGCCGGTGCAGGTGCTCTCTTCTCTGTCTGTGTTAATGATCAGTGGTGCCCCCTGTCTGTGTGTGAGCTTTGGTCTCTTCTCTGTCTGTGTTAATGATCAGTGGTGTCCCCTGTCTGTGTGTGAGTTTTGGTCTCTTCTCTGTCTGTGTTAATGATCAGTGGTGTCCCCTGTCTGTGTGTGAGTTTTGGTCTCTTCTCTGTCTGTGTTAATGATCAGTGGCGCCCCCTGTCTGTGTGTATATGCCGGTGCAGGTTCTGTCTCCTCTGTCTGTGTTAATGATCAGTGGTGTCCCATGTCTGTGTGTGAGTTTTGGTCTCTCCTCTGTCTGTGTTAATGATCAGTGGTGTCCCCTGTCTGTGTGTGAGTTTTGGTCTCTTCTCTGTCTGTGTTAATGATCAGTGGCGCCCCCTGTATGTGTGTGTGATTTTTGGTCTCTTCTCTGTCTGTGTTAATGATCAGTGGCGCCCCCTGTCTGTGTGTGAGTTTTGGTCTCTTCTCTGTCTGTGTTAATGATCAGTGGCGCCCCCTGTCTGTGTGTGTGTGCCGGTGCAGGTGCTGTCTCCTCTGTCAGACTCTGTCTTGGCGGAGAGCACGGTGAAGGTGCTGGATGACAAAGTGTCCATCACGGAGCTGGGGGTGCAGCTGGTGTCCGGCCTCTCCCTCTCCCTGCAGCTCAGCCCAGGAAGCAACAGGGCCATCGTCGCCACGGCAACCACGCAGGAGGTGCTGAACAGACCCAAACAGGTACCACATCGTCCTGCCTCAACAGAGTGAGAGCCACTGTCCTGTCCCCTAGTGACGTCACTGCACACAGCATGGACATCAGAGACATCTGTACTGTGTGGTTCTGTATGCGCTACAGGCAGGATAGGAGGGAATGGGGTATCTGCATGTTGCTGTAAGGTATTGCCCCTGTTTGGTGTTCTTTAACTTCACAGAGACAGTATATGCCCCAGATGTAAATAGCTTGCAGTAAGAACTAAGTAAAATATCAGATTATAGTTATCTCTGTGTAATGTATGTATATAAAAATGAATGTGTGTGTACATATAGTCCGTGGGTTGTTATTCATTGTATGTATTTTTGTGTATTAACTCAGTGATTAATAAAATCGAATTAAGCTAACCCTTTGTGAAAATCCAATTAGAAAACAAATAGCAGATTTGCTGTGAGCCAGTCTCCTGCTTATTGTGAATACTGATTTGCATTAGAATTCAACCAATAGGAAAATCAGAAATGCCTTCACCTTTCATGTTTTTTCCTCTTTACTTGAAATGAAACCAGCGAAATCTGATCCAGTTCCCACTGATCACAGTTCTTGTCATGTAGTGACAACATCACGCTTGTGTTGTGAGCTGAAAATTGCTTGAAGTCATTTTTTGTTACCCACACCGTTTATTTCTCCCGGGAAAGCACCTGTCATGGAGCTTGTTCATAATCAAAATTGCTTTACGTATTTTTTTCATATTTTTATTTTGTGTTCCCATTATTGATTCATGAGAGGAAAACAACCAAAAGGATATGGGACTGTGTATGCGTATGCATGACTGAATGTGTGTCTGTGTGTGTATGTGTGTGAGTGTGTTTGTGTGTATGCATTGCTGAATGTGTGTCTGTGTGTGTATGTGTGTGAGTGTGTTTGTGTGTATGCATTGCTGAATGTGTGTGTGCATGCGTGCGGCGTGGACTGAATGTTTGTATATGTGTTTTTGTGTGTGTGTGTGTGTGTGTGTGTATGTTTCTGTGCATGTGTGTATGTGTGTGTATGTGTTTGTATGACTGAATGAGTGTGTGCGTGTGTGTGCACTCGTGTGTATGTGTATACGTGTTTCTCTGTGTGTGTGTGTGTGAGTGTGTGTGCACGTTTGTATGTGTATACGTGTTTCTCTGTGTGTGCGCGCGCGCGCGCGCGCGTGTGTGTTCATGCGCGTGTGTGTATGTATTTCTCTGTGTATGTGTGTGTGTAATGCTGTGCTCCTGATTTTAGCACGGTGTCCATGTCTCCACAGGAATCTTTCATCAGCGCGTGGCTGCAGTTCAGTGACGGCTCCATGACCCCCCTCGACCTCTACGACCCCGCCCATTTCCTGCTGACGGCCACGTCCCTGGACCAGGAGGTGGTGACGGTGCGGAAGGACTCGTCCTGGAAGTGGCCGGTCATCGTGGCCAAGGGGGAGGGGCAGGGGCTGCTGGTTCGAGTGGAGATGAGTGTCAGCGATCAGTGTCAGAAGAGTGACCGGCGGAGCATCCTGGCCGCCGCCAATGGCAACGTCCGCATCAGGTTTGGCCAGGCCGGTGTCGCCAAGGGCAACCGCGGGGTGGACGGGGACCGCGGGCGTCGGCCCTCGGCCCGGGACCGCGGGGGTGGGGACGGGCCCTACTACGGCAGCTCCGTGTCCGTCATGGAGGGCAGCGTGGCAGGCAGGGGCGTCACCACCACCACCAAGTCCGGCATCGTGTCGGACGACGACGGCCGGGCCCAGAACGTTCCTGTGGACTTCCCCGCACAGGTGGACCTCCCTCGGAGCAGAAACGTGGAGGACGACCTGGTGCAGACGCCCCGGGGACTGACGGACCTGGAGATCGGGATGTACGCCCTGTTGGGGGTCTTCTGCCTGGCCATCCTGGTCTTCCTCATCAACTGCATCTCCTACGCCCTCAAGTACAGCCACAAGGAGCTGCCCACGGGGGAGGGGCCAGAGACCATGAGCCACGCCCATGACTGGGTGTGGCTGGGCAACAGGGCGGGGCTGATGGAGAGCCGGCCCAGCCTGTGCTCGGAGCAGGACGAGAGCACCACCATGATGGACCTCAGCACGGGGTTCGAGGAGGGCAGCCACCTGCTCAACGGCGCCACCTCTCAGAAGAACGTGCAGGGCCAGGTGCACCGGCCGGCCGACACCGCCTGCCTGGGCGGCGACCACAAAAACGAGTCCCTGAACTCGCCTACCACCAAGAGGAAGCGGGTGAAGTTCAGCACCTTCACCACCATCCCACCCCGCAACGGCGGCTCCTCCACCATCAGCCCCCTGACCGTGGCGCACAGCGATGACATTAAATGGGTGTGCCAGGACATCGAGCTCGGGGACTCCACAGAGCTCCGAAACTACATGGAGAGATTAAATGACAATGCCTCCAAGAACACTGCATAGTTTTTAAATTATCGCTGTGAATTTCTTTTTTTTTTTTTGGTTTTGTGGACGATGAAACAGTCACCTTTTTGCCTTCAGATTAAGGAGGTTGACATAGCTGTGGCAACACTGAAATAGATAGAACCATATCTTACCATGACAACCAGACAGATCTTTCTTGACAACCTGTTGCCATGGGAACTGACAAAGGGCCACTCATCATATATTAATGAAAAAGAAAAATTCCAATTTCAACAGGATTGATGGAAGAACTCAAACTTGGATATGGGAAATGCAAATTACTGATGATTTTTATTTGTTTGTTTTTGTTCAGTAAGGTGTTGGATTTACTTTTTTGTTGTCCTTAATAAGTGTTTTTGTTGTTATTTAATTTATTTTTTGTTGTTGGTATAGTCGGACGCACTGAGCAAAAGTGAAACTATGTTAATGAGGAATTGATATTCTTAGAGTGTGATATTGATAGTTAGCCACATTGAAATCAAGATGCACATGGAATGGTTACACAACGTTTTGTAGAATTCTGAATCTATATATTTTAATATATATTCTGATTCCTGCACTGTATGTTTTTTTTCGTTTAATTATTTTCCCGAATCAATCCAGATGAGACCAGCTCTAATTTATGCATGCAGTTAAGAATCAGTGCACAGAAGTTTAATCTGACTTCTCTGTTGACCAACAGAAGCCACCAACACGATGCTGTAATCTATTCAGAATGTCTCCTCACAGCATAATGGCACTCTGCTGCTCCTCTGAATTGTATTTTTATACGTGTCATTCAAACTGCACCAAGAGTTCTCTGAAAAGAAAAATCAGGGAAACTGTTTTGTTAGATGTCGTAAGCATTTCTACATCTGCCCTGTGAAAGCCACGAATTTAGAGAATATTTGATTTGTCAGTCCAGACACTGTCTCTGTTAATAGCGTAGAATGAATTACCAACACTCGCTCGGGAGTTGCACTGTTAAGTTATTACACGGAAGCCGAAGGTATGCACTCAACCTGCTGTTGGAAACGCCGCACTTTCTTTGTAGTTCTAGTGTTTTTTGTCTCGTTTGTTTTCTCCTCTTTCCTCGCACAACAGCCCAAACAAAGACTGCACTGAGGTGAAAGCCGATCTTCTGCCGTTCAGCCATGCGGCTGGTGCGCATTCATACGTAATGAATTCAGCTGTGCAGGTAACCGTGCTGCAGACTGTGCTCTCCGCCCCGGACTGATCCCGGTACAGGCGCGGCTCATTTCGCACCCGTTATATCGCTCTCACAAGAGCGGTGTCTCCGCGTGTGGATCTCTCGGTGTCAACAATTTCCCGCACCTCTGCTAACTCTTAAGACCCGCGGCCCACTTTGCTTGGCTTTTACTTAACCGTCTGACGGTGTCGGACCGACGGTGTCTGTAAGTGAAGCGCACGCATCCTCTGTCCACGCGCTGTGCAGAATTTAACGAGACGGGAGAACTGAACCCAGATTTGATAACAAAACCCCTGAAGCTCCCGCAGAATACTTTCCGTATCGGCCCCACTTGTCTGAAGCATTCTGCTGAGCTTCAGGTACTGTGTCTTTTTTTTTTATTATTATTTTGTTTTACTTTTTCATCATCATGTCTTGAATTATTAAAGTTTAAGGTGACACAATATGCCGTTGTCCTTTCTGATTTATTTATTCGGTCGGTTGCCGGTCGCAGCAATGCGGAGCGGCATCCGTTTCTCAAACTCTTCCACTCTTCAGTCGTCAGAAGGGAAAGGGCAAAGGAGTGCCACCGTTAGGCGCGAGGCACTGACGCGGAAATCTTCTCTTTTCGCAGCCCGTGATGGTGATGGACAGCTGCTTTCCCTGAGGGGTTACCAGTCAAACTCGGTTTGAAATCACAGACTGCAGCTACGCTGACAGAACTTTTCTAAGGTCTCTCCCCTCAAATTCATTTTTATACTCCCGCACAGTAATGTTCAACACAGTAAACCTATGCTAAAAAATCACATTTTAATGAGCATCAAAATATAGTGCATATGTCCCAAAACATAGCCATTTACACTTTCCAGTTTTGTATGCAGCATTTTGCAATATTTTATATATATTTTTCCATTTATTCTAAAATATATGCAGGCTGTTTCATATATGAAATGGCAATAATGGGGATAAATATTAGTCTTACCTCTTCTCTTTTGTATCTCTGAACATGTATTATGCCCTATTTCTTGAAGTGGCAAAAAAAAAAAAAAAATCTAACAATCTGTGCAAACTCATTCTTTGAAGGACAGAGAGGGGTGTGTGGGTAGGCCAGGTAAAGACTCATTGGGTGGGATGTAAGTCACATCCAATCTGTTCACGGCTCAAAAAATAAATGAAAAAACGCATCCATGCCTGTAGAAGGTTGAGACGCCAGAGCATTGAAATTCATAGCTTCCAAAGATGGTGATAATCTGAAGGAGCCGCGGCTCGGCGCTGCCCCAGACAGCCTGCACAGACGGATGCTTTGTTGTGTTTTGTTCCTGTCTTGTCTTCCTGCCTC